>NW_017143004.1:260570-264459 GCF_001652005.2 Ceratina calcarata
CTGTAAATTTTTACTTTCAGTACGTGTAAGTTCAATATAATTTCTATACAATGTAAATCTCTGCTAATTTTGTAGAACTCAAGTTAAATACCGACGGAATATTCATAAAATCGAGAGAAACTTATTACAGCGACAGTGGCTGGTCAAACAGCGTGATATTAATATTGCTTTTAAAATATGGTCGAGACTTTTCGTCGGAGTTGATCAAACTTTTATTTCTATTTGCGAAGGCGGAAAAAGTTGAAGGTTGGTAAACTACTAGACGCGCAAGACGTTCATGCCGATATGTTTACAGGAACGGTAACAGATTTTGGCATCAAATACGATATTCGCTGATCCCGTAGATCGGGTCAAGGAGAATTCGTAAGGTTTCCGCTCTGGGATCGATAAAATAGCAACGATGAAACATCCGAAACGTTCTTATCTCTAAGGGCATATTATATTTCTATCAGTTTTGCTAATGAAATCGTTAGATTCCTTGAAGACAGTAAAAAAATTAGATATGAAGCGAATTGACGTAGCATATGTTGTCGCGTATTATGAAATGGAACATCTACTTTTGAAACCATTGAAATTGTCAATTTAACATTTGTCGCTTTCACTAAAAGTGTAATCGATGTCTTTTATGGACCGGAGCTTATTCTATTTGAAAAGTAGAGAGAGAGCTGTATTTGAAACGAGGTTTTTAGGATTGTCGGAAATTTTAACGCGTGCTTTGGATTTCCGGACAGATCGAAACGCTTGGAATTCTATGCGGGACACGATAGTGGCAAAAGCCAGTTTGATTGACGCACGAATCCCACTTTACTTTTTTATCGTTCAGAAGGAAACGAATACGCTTTTTTTCACTGTTGCCAGTATATTTCCCTGGTAGATATTTAACAATACAAATCTTTCGTAGAATGTACCTTCTCTTTTTTCATGATGATCTAACAGTTCTTAACATTTATATAATACTCGATTAATCGGGACATGAAAATTCAGTAAATTATATAGAACAGTGTGTGTGTTATGTTATTTTTATATTACTATATATTTCGATGTCTTTTTTTTTGTTTATATACTCATCCACTCAGGACTTTAATATCTTTGTTCTCATCTAGATTCCAATTTTCTATATTGTCAATCTTTCAGCTTTTATTTTTTTTCAGTTCTCCAGTATTCTAGTTTCCCACTACTGCAATTTCTCGTATTACTGTTTTTCAACAGCATACTCCCTTTCAGCTTTTCAATGTCACAATATGCTGGGAGATTGTTGTTTTTCGTTTCACCTTTCCAATCTTCTTTAACAAGTTAAACGTTTTCGTTTATAACAATAACAATTTTAATCTCGATAATAATTACATTTTATATTGTCGGTATTTAATGTTAACAATTTATAGTTTAATAATAATGTTATATCGTCTGTTCTATATATTTAGTCTAATAAATTAATTGCAGCTAAGCAAATTGTAGCTTAACTATAGAAAGTTTAATTCCAGTTGCAGATAATACTACTTAAAGTTGATATACTTAGTATAATGATTATATAGTTACTTAGTACTTTTAGTGGAAGTAATCTCTATTACAAATAAATGTACAGTGTGATATCATCGAATTTGCATAAACTACGAAAGATGTTGTTATGCAGATAGAAATTAAATAATGTTTGATTTCTATTGAACCTGTATCGATGAATTTAGCAACGCATTTCCGTACACATTTTCACAGCAAACCTTGCTTCCGAAATCAGTGATAAAAGAGATCTGAGTACGTTTCAGACTTCATCTCATCGCTAACGAATGTGAAACATCTTTTTATCCATTGCGTGATTTCAAAGAGAAATATGTAAAAAATTTCAAAACTTGTGGACTTGCGGTTGAAAATTTAAATTTCTGATCTTTTTTCGTATTTTCATCAGAGTTGCTTTAATTACTTCCTCTGTATGTATATTTTAAAGTGTTGGTAACATGTATTTCATATTAGTATATTTTATGTATGTACGTAATATCTAATATGAATAATATTTAATATATTTTAAACAAGAACACTATTCTATTATGGTTGCATCCGTCGTCTTGATTGAATATTATATAATGAATCATATTTCGTTTTATATTGATTATTGTACAGACTTTGCTTTTACATTTCTCTTGCATTTCCACCTTATTTACATTCATTGAAAATTAAAATTATATTATATTTGCTATGCTTCATGGATTTTAATAATATAAAAGTAGAGGATGTGAAACACTTATCAATGATTAGTATTCTTCCTTTGCTTTATAAACTACTAAAGATTTTAGAATCATAAGCACGTTTCGTTCTAGTTCTGATACTTGAGAGACACCGAGGAGTGCTAATCGTACATTAAGCGTCCGTTTGATGACTTGAAAAGCCTGTCTTAGCATATTGGAAGAAACTTTCCGAGAAGGTCGAGGATTTACAAGGCGATTCAAAAGATCTGTTCTATCTTTTCTCTTAAATGAAAAGCTAGACCTGCTAGATAATTACTATTCTAATCACTGCAATTTCTATATCTACGTATAATAATTTAATTAAAAAATTATTTGAAATGTATAAATTCTATTTTAAAAAATTGACTCTCCTTTTCTTATAGGCACCTTTTATTATTGCTCATTCAAATCTTCAACGTACATATTTAATTTTTACACAAAAATATTTATATACATATATGTATATACGTACATTCTTTTCAATTCTTTAAGTAAACAAAAATCATCAGAGTTGTCAGAATAATAAATATTTAACAGTTACGGTAATTATAAAAGAAATAGACAAGTGTAGATACATATATCTCGTGAATCCCACAATTTATTTTCTTTAGCTTTACATCAATACGAATACAGATACATATAGTGTGAGAAACAATCCCCATTTCTCACAATGCACAGTCCTATTTTCCTTGACACATATAAACACAATAGTCAGTCGGCAGTTACACCTATACACGTGCACACGTTTACAGTAGTACAGTCGTAGTTCTAAACCTGGAAAGCAGCTTCGGGTGATCAAAGGGAAATTATTCGTTGGCTCGTCTCTTTTCTCGAATCCTAAACGTTACAAAACTAGAGTGTTACGTATCATTTCCGCTGGCAATCAACATCTGGCATCACGCGTCAAGTACCGGGCGGGACAGAACAATGCTCGTTCACGATTCATGGATTTATGTACTTGTTTCCCGAACGCGGAAGGAAGTGTTATTGCAATCGAATTCCCGTTGGGCTTCTATCAGTTCCATTATCTACTGTTCTGTGGAGAATACGTGACTTCTAAGGATTTGGCAAACGATAATGTCCATTACGTGCTCTCGCGAGACGGACTTCGCGGATCTAGTCACTTCAGAAGTTCGCTTGTTCAAGACGATGACGGGTACCTACATCTCGTTCCCATTTAGCTGAACAGTTTAGCTACAGCGATCGACGCTCGGCGATCAACACCGAGCGTGACGTATGAATGTGTTACGTGTTTATGTACGTAAGTGTCGTTCGTGTTACACGTCTTAATTGTCTTTGGGAATTCATAAACGATGTCGAACGACGAGTGTGAACACGATAGGAAAACACAGAAGAATCGAGGTTTCTTTGATCAATTTTTGTGAATTCATGGGTAATTGTGAAGAAAAGTGAAGCAGGATTGATGGGACTCTCATGATGAAAGGTAATGTTGCTTTTGATTAAATGGTATGTCAGGTGAAAGTTACTATTAGGAAATAAACATGAATGAACTTAAGTGTGTTACATGAGAAAAATGTTAAACATAGAAGAGTACGTCCGAGTGTAGGGCGTCCTAGACAGGGTATCCCTACCCAGGACACCCACTATACATATATCTGTACTCTTCCATGTTTAACATTTGGAAGGATGGTCTAGGACACCCTGTATATAAG
>NW_017143004.1:268617-269227 GCF_001652005.2 Ceratina calcarata
AGGCAATCTGTAAAGATAACAGTTCCCTCGAAATTCGATTAAAATTATGTTATGTATATTAATGTTTGTACCTTAGCATCGTACTTAATTAACTTAATACAGTTCTTTTTTTTTTGGAGAATATCGTAATCTGTCGCAACCTTAAAATAATAGATAATGCTCTACTTGTAAAGCAAGATGCTTCCCTCCCTTCGAAACATCCTCTGTTTTCTCTTATACAAATAATAGAGAAGTTGTTATCAGTGAGTATGTAATTTGTCATTTTAATTTTACGCTTCGAGTTCATCGTCCTTAAAATGAAAAGAACTTTTTTGAAGAGATGGGAACAAGTGATTTAGTTAAAAGAACTTTGAAAGAACGAAGTACGATTAAAAAAAATTAGTTTATGCAAGAAACAAAAGTTAGAATCTTTGTGTATCATTAAATAGATATTTTACGAGACGCCAGCTGATCACTACGTTTAGACATTATTCATGATTTAACTACAAACTAGCGCGTAGAAGACGATTAGATAACTGCTGAGTACTAAAACACTGTTTAAAGTAGAAACATAAACGAAAATGCATTTCGCATTACCTCTGCTTTGTTGTTATTATAAAATTTGTATATA
>NW_017143004.1:271363-281836 GCF_001652005.2 Ceratina calcarata
AACTTCTAAAAAACAATTTAATTTCTGTTTCCTGTCCTAAACAGGAGAGGAATTATCGCAATACTATTTTCGTTGTACTTGTGCTTACAAATGCTGTATTGTGCTCGTATATGTAAGCACAAATACAACGAAAATAGTATTGCGATAAAAATATAAGAGAATTCTTATTTCCAAAGCTATCAAAAACACAGCTCGAACTGTTGCTATCGTGCAAACATTTTCCGATGGCTCGATCGATGCAACGTCAAATGTTATTAGCTATAGAGTACACACTGTGGATTTGTAGAACAGAATTTGGACAATCGTATCCCTTTTAAAACATGATTCTGTTCGATGAAATTATTGTCATTTACTTCCACTATTCTTTTAAAAATTATAAACTTATACATCTGTTTCTCATAAAATTCCTGAGATTTACTTTGAAGAAACCAAGTAGTCACCGTTTATCGAACGTCATTGTTGAAACTTACAATGCTTCACTTTCTTCTTTGAATCTTTAAAACTATTTCTGTACGGTTCTGTTACTAACAATAAGTTGCAAAACGTTGCAAATGCGTTTTGCTGCATTTCCAAGTTTTTACACGTAACGAATGAAAGTTTGTATTTTCAGCTATTCAGTGTCCTTTATTCAGTTTACGAAACAACAAGACCAATTCTACTAACGACAAGGATCGAACTTTCAAACGAAGTCAATTTCGTGCTGTATTAAAACCGGTTTATCATACATCAATATGATTATTATGAAAGTAGTTGAAGTAAAAAAATTAGATTAATACAATATTTTCTCTGATGTTGATATATTGTATAAATCAATGTGACGTAAAACAAATAAAAATCTAAATTCCTTGATTTGAACTTCCCTAATATCTAATAAAAAGTTCACTTAGAAACTAGTAACGATTCGAACATAAGATTAGTGCATTAACGATCTCGGTTAAATAGACCCCATCCTTGATTAAATGAAACCGGTTTTTCCCAGAGGTTTTCCACGGGTCGACGTAGCATCATAGGTCATCGCCAGTAAAAGCTGTTTGACTTCCAGGCGTTTAATCGAAAAGTAGGCGGTATAGTTATATTACCTATCCTTGAAGTTCGCATCAGGTGCTCGTAAAGTTGAATTACCCATCCACCGGAATCCCAGATAACACCGAAAGGTGCGTTCGCGTTCCCCTGGAAACTAGACACCTGCGCCCAATCGTGTTCCACCCTCAAAAGTGTAGATAATTCCACCACCCACACAATATTTGCTCGTATTTTTCTCTCATACAAAATCTTATTTAATGTCGAGATTGCTTCTAAGAAATTCTATTTAATCTATACCCCCACATGACTGCTTCGATACACTAGAACAGGCATGTCAAACTTGTTAACCATCGAGGGCCATATTAAGTATTGTACATTAAATCGCGGGCCACAAAACAAAAATGGAAATAAAGATGAAGCATAGCTTTTATTATAGACAAACCAATACATATAGAATAATAATACACAGAATATAAACATATTAAAAAATACACATGTATGTAGGGAAGTTCCTTTTCTTCAATTTAACATTATTTAAACAAAATAATATCATCTCGTTTTTAAAGAAACTTTGGAACTTCGTGAAAAGATATTTTTCTTTTCTAGATTCAAATGTTTCATAAGAAAATTCAAATTCTTTTTATAGTTTTGTATATTATCGTTTGTTTCAAGAAAATATATGTGGGATCCCTGAAAAATAGAAAATCGTTTGGAGATAGACAGCTGTCGATGAGGAAACTGGCAGTTGTCGACAAAGCTCGAAAAAAAAGATGTGTTGTATTGTATCGATATTCTATTAATTTTCTTTGATTTTTCAATAAAGTCTAATGATGTGCTAGTAAATCGCTAGTCTGCTTATTGAGATTAAACTTGCTTCACTTTCTCTTTATTTCTAAGATACATTGTCCATGCCATAGAATAAATATTTTAAGAATTTTAAGAAAATTAATTTTACATTAATCAATATTCAATAATGCATCACATTTTACCAAGTACGTCGATACCTATTTATTGTTTCTCATTAATGATTCAGAAACCATTTCCATGGTCTTCATCTTGTAATTAAAAACCAGTGCAGTGCAGCGTGTTGTAAGGGCGAAAAAGACTACAGGCGAATGAACGAATTCCGCGAGAATCTGATGGTGCATCTTCGTCTCTGTCCTAACAAGCAGAAGTTGAGTGGATGACCCAAATCCTGAAACAGCTTGTTCGTAATTAGCAATAAAAATGAAGAGAAAAAAGAAGAGTGACTGCTAGGAGACGGAAAGCGGGCTACACAACAAGAAATAAGAATGAGGTTCCACTATGGAGCATGCCAGACGAGGAGCGAGTAGTTCATTCTTTTGGCCATAAACGGGCTGTCCTAAATAAAAAATCACAAACAGATATTTGTAGAAATATGTAGATTTGTTATATTGTTAAATATTGGCACACATATTCTCCCTGAACTGATTTAATAGTTATAGCACAGATACTGTCAGATGAAACTAAATAACAGATCATTGGGTAGTAGGTAATACACCGTATGATAAACGGCTAACAATTATTCGATACGGCGAAATTACAATTTACACCGATATTAAGTACATTTAATTTACATGATAATTCACTTGGTTCCTAATTACATTATCGTTCATTATTATTCACAGGTGAATGTTTTAGAATTATTAATTGTTCAGTTTAGTGATTTTTGTCACTTATGGCTATTTTACTATTCTTTCTACTTTAGTAACTTCCTTTTATCATTAAATGAGGTAACCAAATGGGAAAGATGATAAAAATATTGTATTATTCTTTTCAAACCATATTACCATTTATTAAAAATTCAAATTCTTTTTATAGTTTTGTATATTATCGTTTGTTTCAAGAAAATATATGTGGGATCCCTGAAAAATAGAAAATCGTTTGGAGATAGACAGCTGTCGATGAGGAAACTGGCAGTTGTCGACAAAGCTCGAAAAAAAAGATGTGTTGTATTGTATCGATATTCTATTAATTTTCTTTGATTTTTCAATAAAGTCTAATGATGTGCTAGTAAATCGCTAGTCTGCTTATTGAGATTAAACTTGCTTCACTTTCTCTTTATTTCTAAGATACATTGTCCATGCCATAGAATAAATATTTTAAGAATTTTAAGAAAATTAATTTTACATTAATCAATATTCAATAATGCATCACATTTTACCAAGTACGTCGATACCTATTTATTGTTTCTCATTAATGATTCAGAAACCATTTCCATGGTCTTCATCTTGTAATTAAAAACCAGTGCAGTGCAGCGTGTTGTAAGGGCGAAAAAGACTACAGGCGAATGAACGAATTCCGCGAGAATCTGATGGTGCATCTTCGTCTCTGTCCTAACAAGCAGAAGTTGAGTGGATGACCCAAATCCTGAAACAGCTTGTTCGTAATTAGCAATAAAAATGAAGAGAAAAAAGAAGAGTGACTGCTAGGAGACGGAAAGCGGGCTACACAACAAGAAATAAGAATGAGGTTCCACTATGGAGCATGCCAGACGAGGAGCGAGTAGTTCATTCTTTTGGCCATAAACGGGCTGTCCTAAATAAAAAATCACAAACAGATATTTGTAGAAATATGTAGATTTGTTATATTGTTAAATATTGGCACACATATTCTCCCTGAACTGATTTAATAGTTATAGCACAGATACTGTCAGATGAAACTAAATAACAGATCATTGGGTAGTAGGTAATACACCGTATGATAAACGGCTAACAATTATTCGATACGGCGAAATTACAATTTACACCGATATTAAGTACATTTAATTTACATGATAATTCACTTGGTTCCTAATTACATTATCGTTCATTATTATTCACAGGTGAATGTTTTAGAATTATTAATTGTTCAGTTTAGTGATTTTTGTCACTTATGGCTATTTTACTATTCTTTCTACTTTAGTAACTTCCTTTTATCATTAAATGAGGTAACCAAATGGGAAAGATGATAAAAATATTGTATTATTCTTTTCAAACCATATTACCATTTATTTTGTACATAAATTGATACATACGTACTACTTGAGTTGATTATATCAATAGCGATAATTTAGTACGTCATCCAAGAATATCAAATTTTATTTCAAGGAAAAAGATACATTAAATGAGTTACAATATGGCGATACTTGCGTATGCAAGTGAGAACATAAGAGGAATGTAATTATTACAGATGATTATAAAGGGAATTTCATCAGGAAAATGTCCACGTACGCCGCATGTGATGCTCGGTGGGCCATAATGTACTATATAAACACACATTATGCTTAAATAGTTTTTAATGTATTATGCAAATAGCGAGCGTGACGTCCGGAGGACTTTACGTATTAATAAAAACAGAAACATGTATGCATGCGCACATACAAATACAATGTGTTCTCCTTACGTTTATGTTATACTTGAAGAAAGAAAAACACAAACTCGTTTATTTTCTTTCATCAGACCTAAGTTCTGTCTTCGTCTGAAATGAAATTATAAATCTCGTGAGACGAAGTAAGTTCTTATTTGCTTTACAATTTTTTAAGTATAATTATAAGTTTCGCTGTTTCAATGATGAAATAAATGTCTATCTAAAATGCACTTTTTAAACAGGCAACATAAATGTTTTATTTAGCCTAAAAATTCGTGTCATAAATTAGCAACGTGACATTTTATTGTCGTACCAAAAACGGTTTTTTTTTTACAACTTCAACTCGTCAGACTTATGTACGCGATAGAGTGGGGCAGTTGAGAGCAGCTGGTGTAGCTTTCGTCGGGATGGCCCGCGCGAATTATGGTCGATCCTCACAGAGCGTGCGATGCGATGCGATGCGCTGCGTTTCCGTATTTTTCGAGCCTACGGCCGGGTTTACCAGTGCCGTAGACTGTACCCTACAGCATATACTAAAAGCATGTAAACGTCGGAGACTTTGGAGGGCCCCCGTAATAGTTAGCCGAGAATCCGTAACTCGAGGACCCAAAGTACGGGTCAGACCCCCCGCTGTTCACTTACACATAGACGAAAAGGTCGATTTTATGGCCTCTGCGATGAAATCCTCGGGATTTCTTGGCGAGAATACTCTCGGAAAAATCGCATGCGTTTCTTTTCGTCTATGTGTAAGTGAATCGCATCGACCTTTTCGTCTATGTGTAAGTGGACAGCGGGTGTGTGACCCCTACTTTTGGTCCTCGAGCTACCGATTCTCGGCTAGCTAACACTGGGGCCCTCCGAAGTCTCCGACTTTTACATGCTTTCAGTATATGCTGTAGGGTATAGCCTACAGCACTGGCAGACCCGGTCGAAAACTCGAAAAATACGGAAACGCAGCGCATCGCATCGCATCGCACGCTCTGTTAGGATCGACCATTATTTTGTAAATCTCATTCGCGGCGGAACCTGCTCCGTTTTTACGGCCATTACACGTGGTCGAGAGAAGTTATTGCTCGTTGCGGGTAGTTTACTAGGTCTAATGCTCCCGTGGAAACCGTACATATTTCTGGCGTAGCAACGATGCCGGTAATGTCTCACCCGGGTCGTGCACATGGAATTCGAGTTGTCACTGCGCATATCCCTGGGTTGAGGAGACGTTTTTTAACAACCGGCGCTATGCGCCGCGTTAAAATTTACGCCCGTGGGAGGCCGTCGCAAGGAAATTGATAGTAACTCAACCGAGGAGAATTGGCAAACGTTACAGTCATTAGTCATTAATTAGCATTGCGGCTGGTGCCAAAGATTCGTTAAACTACTTTCGACATATATTATAGGGATCGCAGTTAATACCAGGAGGCTGTTTCTCAATTTAGTGAGATTTATCTTCAATAGGAATTTATGTACCGCTTAAGGAAGTAAACCGCGATAAAGCAAACTGTCAATGTTACCCACAAAATTAACCAAATATATGGGTTTACGGGAATACACTTTTCGTTCTTATGTGAGAATATTTTCGTGAGTTTTTTGTGATCAATTTTATGTGAGATATTTAGTAATATGGGCGTTATAATATGGATGAAAAATCGTAGTTACAATGCCTCAGTTTATAAGCGATTTTATATCCAAAACAAATTGTTTTGATTGAAATAATGACCAGACTATGCAAGATTTGACTTTCCTCTTTCTGAGAAGGTACCTGAGTAAACCCATATTTTGCACTGTTTTTGCCTGCTTATCGAGACAACAGAGCAAAGAACGTCAAACTTTTACCGACACGTGTTAGAAAAATCACGTGACTACCCTACCCCCTTAAGGTCGTTCAGCTTCTGTATTTACATGCTTCAAACTTGAACTTAGGTAAATCGTATATAACGTATGAATCCAAAATGCGAGTAAGCGAGGTTGAGATTCGACGACCGAAGCAGCAGTTGAATTAATCAATTAATGTGACAGGTAATAGGATTGCAAAAGTTTGTAGACGTGGACCGAATACATTATCTCTTTACAAAGAAGCGACGTGTTCCAAGGTAACGCGTAGCTGGAGTTACTCATGCCGTTTCAAACTGCAAATAGATGTATTGTATTCTGAAACACTGTACATCGCGTGGCTCAAATCGTGAGCAGTATAATTTATTTATTACCAGAGAGGTGTACGCGAAAACAGCAGTAGTCACTAAATTAACTGGAACGCATAATTCTTTACAAAATGGTATTCAAACTGATCTATTACTATGATTAAAAAAGAAAAAGTTGAAGCTGTCAATTCCGCGCTGTGCGGTAGCTTCACCGCACATATCCTTTATCTTCATTGCAGTAAAATTTATGAGATGAAATTGTCTGAAGTTGAGCTGAACTTTAAGAATATGATTAATGAAAGGGAAAGATTTTTTTACAACGTAGATAGATAATGTCGCTAAGAAATCTATTCCGCAAGAGGCGATGCATAAAACGGTGTTTTCATCCCCTAAGCCTTCAGCTGAATTAATTTCTTTCTAAATATTATATTAGACGTACGAAAAATAATTGACGATCATAGTTTCCTAATGAAATTATTCCCCCTATTGTCTCACATCCAGGTTCGTATCAATGGTAGTAATTACACTTCGACACAATCGGTTAATGGTAGTAATTGCACTTTGCCAAGTACAGAGGACACACTCTGAAGTGAAACTGTTTGACTTGAAGGACTAGTGATAATGCCTCGAACGACTTTCCCTTATCGAGGACCGGGGGTTCATTATGTTTATTGTACATCAGTAACACCGGTTAACTATGTTATCTCCCATAGAAATAGTTCCTGGGGAAATAATCTATCGACATCACTCATGATACATTCTCCCTAGGCAGCTTCCGACATGTTGAAACCGAATTATTTTAAAGAACAGTTCAGTCAGGGACTAAGAAGGGTATCCCAATTAATTATTAAAAAATGAATTTAACATGATTTCGATGAATGCAACTATTCAATGGTTTTTATGCGTATTAGTAGGAACTAATATTGTATCGTGTGCTTAACATATAATTAATACAGAATAAGTAGTGAGTAACTAATATTGAGTATTTCTGTTTCCTTTTTTAATTCTAACGTAGCCTCTCCCATTTTCATCGTGTATCACTCTTGATACGGTCGGTTTGGCAGCCACTCCCACTGATGCATGCGTGCATCCTATATTTCATTTGAACGTTAATTAAATTTTTAATTCACATTATCAGACGTTATGTCAGTTGGGAAAATATGAATGTCAGATACGTATTCGGTTGAACGAGCTTTGAAGTTTTCACGTTCTCGTCGCTATTTGCGTTTGGTACGTTTCCCAGAGGGTAAGTGCGGTTTTCTGCTCAGTTTCAGTTAAAAAATGTTTTAAATACGAAATGACGCAGCACGCAGCGCGACGTGAATTATACTTTTGCATACGTACGTCCTCCAGGTCCCTTTACAAAGAACAGTGAGAACCGCGAGATGAATAAATATAAGCTCAACGCTGATTATTCCGTTTCCCGAATTTTTCGTTCCGTACCCAACGCTCGTTTCTGATCTCGTTCAACAGCTCGAAAACTGATATTCATTAGATTATTATACATTAAATTAGTAGATATTTGAACAGAGCTATAAAATATGTATAATGCATTTTAGATACATTAGAATGAAGAAAGAATCAATTATTCTTCTCAGTATGTAATACAGCAATTGCTGCCTAGTACTAACAGTTTATAGCGATCAGTGATAATTACAAGTCCTCGCATCCATGCTAATTTGTGACACACCTTAGTGAAAGCCTCCAATTTATTACACGGGACGAAGCCACGTCGACACGACGACGAGGTAAAATTAGTGAATCGCATTAGCTTCAGTTGGACGAATTGTGCCTTTCCGTTATCTTTTACTCTTTTCGGTTTAATGGCAACGATGGATTAGTTTAACATAATCCAGGCTCGCATAAAATTACTTGCATCTGATGTTTTTATTTTGAAATACTATATCCTCAAATGCTTTTTAACACCGGCTTGGATGATCCATTTAGAATGCACATAGTCAATTTCAGTTCCGATTGATCTTTCATTTCTGAATTCTAACGATGAGATATGGATTTATAGCTAAGTACTTTCTTTACAAGGGTAATATTTTACAATGAGATAATAAATATGAATTTGCGAGAAAAATTAATATAAATGAAAATACAATTTATTCCAAATTAAATACTTAACTAACTCGTTTGAATGAATGTTCAAACGTGAAAGGTACCTTTAATGTTGCTTAAATAAATATTCAGTGTTCTTCTGAGCCCGGTAAATCGCAATGCGATCTCGCTTTGTACTATTCAACGTTTCTCGAGATAAGGGCAGTGTATCTCCTGATAGCACAGATCTGAAACGTATATATGCATGTTGTATATATGCATAAAACCCATTCATTGAGTTTCCTAAAGTGAAACAGCTTTTGACTTAGTATCACATTAAGCTTAGACCCATTTGGCCTGCAGAATCTCCAAGTATAATACTGTAGCGTTCTTTCTGAGATCCCCTTTGCACTTTTATCTCTTAAACCTCACATGATTAACATGATTTACAATTCTTAGAAGTATTTCTCAATCGTTGATATAAATAGAGAAATTATAATTAAAATATACATATTTGAATTCCTAGAAGACTTCATCCATTTAATCTCATTTTCTTGTTGGGTTTCGTTATTGAATGGACGAATTCAAATAAAATTGAGTTTCTTGGATCGATATTAAAATATTTATTCTGCATTAAATGGTATTCGAAACTTGTATATATGTATATGCTACGCGCTAGGCAAATCGAACGCTGCATGCGAGGCAATATCAACTCTGGAATTCGCTGACTTTGACCATCAATAGTTATAGGTCCGTGTGTAGAGTATACTTTTTGATACTCTATCCATCCTTCTGTCATCGTTCCATCAACATCACGGAAACGAAAAATTCGGAAAAAGCCGAGGTAACTGGACTGTTCAGATTTGAAAATATACTTTCCGAACTTTTGGCAACCTCTCCTGCGTTACATTGGAACAACAGCGGTTATCTAGTCTGTCTGTTCAATAATTAGTGAACGAACTAATGCAGTATAACAACGTAATAACATTGGACTAAGAATGGTTTATAAATAGTATTAATCGCGTTTGGATTAATTATTTTATCGTTTAGTTTTGACTTGCTTCTCTGCAACTTCGAATAGACGTCGACTTATGTTCGTTTCCTTGGACGACTGTCTCGTTTGGTTTTCGGGTCGACACAAATAAACGACAATCAAATTATTCCACACTAATCACCCGCAATTAACGAAGGATTTCTGCTTTCCGTATCGAGATTCTCGGAGCTTGAGATCGGATCCGAGGCTCAGAAATGGGGCAACTACTAAATTGATTGCTTTTCTGTGTCAACTGATCGAGAGCTGATTTAAATCGAAATGATTTATCGTACCATTTGCAGTTGATTCCCAGATACATCTAATGCGTTTAGTGATAATTTGAGAAATATTCCTCGAATTTCTGTGTAAAACAGTAGTAAATAGTATAAAAATTAAAATGCATAAGTTTAACGTTACTCGTTACTCAAAGCTAAAATTAGCATTCTGTTGCAATTAATAGGAAATAGGGAATAAACAATTTCATAATACATAAAGTGTAATATATAGTCAAAACCAAAATTGAACACACACTACTTAAACTTGAATGACCCTTAAAATCAGACCAAACAACCTGACAATTTTTGTCATTATGGATCGCACATCAGGAGTCAAATTGTGTCGTTTAAATTCTCATTACAAGCCCGGAGAATAAAGTTGAAAAAGTGATTTTTACACTTTTCCTCGCGATTTCTATCAAGTTTGTTTTCCCGTAATTTGTCGTAAATCATTTAGTAAATTAATGCACCTAGCTTCAATTTTAAATAGTCTGAAGCTTTCCAAATTTATTACAAGTATTATATGAAAGTACGTATTTCATTAATAGATTTACCGAAATTTGTTAAAATCAATGGAAACGACTGCGTTTTACGG
>NW_017143004.1:284182-306268 GCF_001652005.2 Ceratina calcarata
CAATTTCATAATACATAAAGTGTAATATATAGTCAAAACCAAAATTGAACACACACTACTTAAACTTGAATGACCCTTAAAATCAGACCAAACAACCTGACAATTTTTGTCATTATGGATCGCACATCAGGAGTCAAATTGTGTCGTTTAAATTCTCATTACAAGCCCGGAGAATAAAGTTGAAAAAGTGATTTTTACACTTTTCCTCGCGATTTCTATCAAGTTTGTTTTCCCGTAATTTGTCGTAAATCATTTAGTAAATTAATGCACCTAGCTTCAATTTTAAATAGTCTGAAGCTTTCCAAATTTATTACAAGTATTATATGAAAGTACGTATTTCATTAATAGATTTACCGAAATTTGTTAAAATCAATGGAAACGACTGCGTTTTACGGTTGAAATTAGGTTCATGTTCGAATAAATAATTTGTGGATTTAACGCGGAGCTTTCGAAACGTTTCATCGAGCATAAATTCCCGAAATACTCGGGGCAAGTTATCACGGCGCGTCGGCGCGTCCATGAACTTAAAAGCGTAACGATGATGACGAAGGTAATAAATCGTGGTTGTTAGTTACACCGTGAGAAAGCTTTAAAAGGCTGATACACGTGGAAGTGGCGGAGGGCGATACGAGCCGCGTCATTAAAAACGCGATTTATGCGCGACGCGATAGATAGAACGCAGCGTAACGCAATTCGATGATTTGTTCCCGGCAAGCTGATTATTATCAGAATAGAAAACAATGATTACGGCGCGTACGACAAAAAGGCTATCGAAGCGCCGACGTCCCCGAACGCGCTATTTTTTCAGCCAATATTCGTACTCGAAATTCTGTTACAATTAAGCGCGCGAGTAACAGTTTCATTTCAATTCGAGTTCTATCGCTCAAATTGAAAGCGCATGAATACTTAATCACGGAGCGGAGACGTCACAGCGAAACACAGCCACTTTCGAGGTACAAATAGAACCTCTTCATCGACGAACGAATCAACGAAGAAATCCTTCCATTATTCAATCGAGTAGTGAGCTAGCTAATTTCATCTTTTACCGCCTGTATTCTCGAAATAAAAGGTACGATTTAGCCGGGTGTAAATGTACGTAAGCCCTGTTTTATTTCAAAGCGATATGTTAGGTTCTGCTTTAGGTAGCCTGATAATGCAATGTAAATCAAGATACTCAATTTTATTTCTACCATTTGTTAAAGTCACGAAGATAAATTGTTTCTAATTATGGGTTTCTTTCACGTTCGTTCAATGCAAGTATGTTCCTTATGTTTGATCGATAAAACGCTTTGAATTGGCTAATTTCTCTCCATTTTAAACTGCTATTAAACATAAACTCGAACATTCCAAATTGTTGGTTTTCATTGTAATCTTTCTACCTTTCTATACCTTCTTTTACTACTACTATAACATCAATTCTAATACTACCTTAATAACAAAGTATTAAATATACTACTACTATGTTAATACATATAATGGTCTTACTTTAATGACAAAGTAGTAAACATATTAGTACTATACTAGTAGATACACTAGTACTACTTTAATAATAAAGTAATGTTTAAAATGTTTGAACTTCGATAAGCTCTGATATATTTTAGAAAAATATTCAGGTCGCAAGTTCATTTTCTGGTTCACGTTTCACATAAAAGAGTTTGTTAATAAGTTACGTCGAGGAATCAAGATTCCTTTATGCAGTTTACTCCACGTTTTTAACGCGAATTGATACAAATATTAATTGCGGTCTGATGATGTTGCTTTAGCGTCTCTTTCCATTACGAGCTTAATTACGCAACCAGTTTCCTTTTGTACACACGACTAACCGAAACGAATTTAATTTCCCAGCGCCACGTACTCTCCCGTATGATTTTTACACGTTGCTTTCTATTTTTGATTGTTTACTTCGAAAATAATTTTTCTTACAAGTTTGTTGTTCAGCGTTTTGCAAGGTAATGGATACAGCTGTTGTTCTTTTATTTAGGCAACGAGTATTGTAGATTGTAGATGGGGATATTCGAACGAACTGGCGTTCAGAAAAATTAAACATTTGAAGGATGCAATACATATGTTCGTAAAAATACATATAGTTCAATTACATGGATATATTGGGTGGATCAGTGTGAGTCATTGACTTACTCCAAAAAATCATATAAATTAATTTAATGATTCTATTTCTTACATCCATAATTTCGAAAATAAGCTTATTAAGACGTATGTTTGTATTTATATTTTTCTGCATAGCATAATTCAACATATTCGATATAGGGTAATCTTATACGAGGCGAAACTAAATTTCAGGTCATGGCATGATCGATTGAAGTGTTCATCCTAGGACCATAGACAAACTGGATATGACAGCAAGTGTAACGCGGAATGACAAGTATAGTTCAGTGTGTATACCTAAAGCTATTGCGCGTACTATGTACACGGAACATATTAACTAAAACGGTCTGAAGAGCATCAAATGTGTTAATATCGTCAGATATAGACATTTTTAACAGAAATTGCGAATAAAAGATATATTTGATTTCCATTATGTTACGATTAAAAACTTATTATATTTTATTGGTAAATGAAGGCTTGTATTCTATACTATCTATTATATCATTTTACAATATCACGTATGTACATGCATTCGATGTTCTCAATAGTAAGGAACCGAAGATCAACCCAGAACGTGGTGGTTCACATTAGTATCTACCAGGAAAAAACCTTGAAGAACAACTCACAAATCATACTCACCAATATTTATCCCTTCTTCAAATCGTATCATGTATGAAAATCATTATTCTCAATAAAAAGGAATGATCCCAAGTATTACGGTTGTTGGTATTAATGTCATATGCATATGTGGTGTATATATGTAGATCTATGATTCATTATACAGATTCGTGCGTACAGATTCGAACGCACTGTTCAAATACGACTTCTCTTTCTATCACGCAACGGAGCCTCTGTCATTATGCCATCGATTTTACATTTATGATTTGATTAATCGTTCCAAAACAGAACATCGATCCGTGGACCCATAATTTAGTAATTAGATCGCTTTTATTCCTCTACTTTGATATGCATATATGGAATACTCATTGGTTTCCGGATCCACTCCGCACGTTCACACAGAAATAGTGGTGCGTGTTCTCTCTATCTTTAATGTTCTCCATGAATCACCGCTAACTTTGACCTATGAGAATGTGTCACGTCTTCTATGTGTGCATGCGAAGTGAGTCCTGAATCCAATGAGCCGTATGTATGTATTATAAATACAGACTACATTTGACAATTACGAGTACGTCTCTGTATTTTCGATGCATCTTCGTTTTTTATGCTTTTTGTCTCGCTGAATGAACTATAATTAAAACATCTTTCTAAATTGATACAATTTTTTAATGATTAGGTATTGTTGGTTAAATAAAGGGCATTTCCGAGATGCCAACCGCGTAGTAACTTATGAACGGGAGTGTACGCGATGATTCGCGTATTATTAGAAAAAAAAAACTACGAGCCCGTGGATTGTATCGCAGGCGAGCGACACGGAAACGAATTCGAATTGTCCCGAAATGCACGGCGATATCGCGAAACAACGAACGGTAAATCTCGCGGTCGACAGATATTCGTGGGTGAATCGAATGTTCACGCTGAGCTGCCTGTTTGAATCCGAGGTAACGGGCTTCCACTGGAATACTATTCCCATGGTCGATATCCACGCGCCGTGATACTTTCGACTTTCGAGCTTAAAAATGTTTAACAAAAAAAAAAAACATTTGGCCGACTTTTATCTAGCTAACAGCACGCGCATTCCACGTAAATAGGTGCACTCGGAGCCGCTTGAAAACCTCAGCTTTCAACGCTTGAGAACTTACAAAGAACCGTGTAATTTTTTACTCCCCTTAAATTAGTTTCCGTCAGATGATTACTATATTTAATTCATCCTTTATGTCTATTATGTTATTCTATCTAATCTTAATTGAAGCGAGCAAACATTTTATTGGTTCGTCTAGTTCTAGTTCAAGTTATTAATACAACACATTTACATTTATGCATATATAGAATATATCAATGAATATATAATATGTCATATAAAAATTCTGAAACGATTATCATTTACCATTATTATTAAATCAATATCAATAACAGTTCAATTTGCTGTTCGCTATAGATTACATATACATATATTATTAAATAGATATACATATGTATAATATAGACTGTTGTACATGCTCAGCACCCCAAAGCTATTACGAATTTCCCATTAGACGCTGGGTTACGGGTGTCCGCGTTGCAGCCTCAGCGTTTTCGAGCTGAAAGATGCAAAGGCGATTTCCATGTAACCCAACGGCGGTGGCGGAAGACTTGTACCGCTGCAATTCTCTTCTACCCGAGCGTTCGTTTCTGTTTAGTTCAGTTGATTCTTATTGACGCGTAATTCCACTTCAGTCGGTACTCCATGCGACTAAATTCGTCTCGGGAAAACTTTTCATCTAGCACGTGCTTGCTGCGAAGGCGCGACGCTTGACGCTAATGAGCTTTGAATCTGTCTACTAATTCGCGTGACTATTTAGAAAATTTCTATCGAACATCCATTAGCTAAATAAATATGCTGTTTCTTTCTTTACAATTCAGATATAATGTAAGCTGAGGATGTTGAAATCAATGGTCGAAATTGAAAGGGTTCCTTCTTTCCGTATATTAGCGCCCTGTGCGTTTTCTTTTCTAAGCAGATGCTACTGTTTGCTACTTTTCACCAGCGTCAATAATTAATTGAATATTTCCTTCTATACTTTTTAGCACGAAGCTATTTATTATTAGCATTGTTCTTCCGACGTCTGATTTCTTTTTAATTATAGGAAATGCGTTTTTCTAAGATACATAAACTTTTGGGATTGACTGTATAGCCAATACATCCTTAAGAATCCATGTTTACATCTCTCAAACAAAGAAGGAAATGGAACTGGATTAAATATGAAACGTACCTTGTCATCTCCTCTTGACCTTTCTCAATTTCTTCTTACATACATGTATTCACGGTTCGTTTATGCTACACGTATACATACACACGTATACTACGTATACGTCGTGTTGATCGAACAAGTATCTGTATTGTTACTCTATATTTCCTTCAGTTCCTTTCTGCTCGTGACATTGCTGAACAAATTGACATCCTGCCAATACTTTTATCTTGCGAGGACTGTTGTATTAAATGCAGCTACTCAGAGAAAGACAATAATTTCTTTGAAAAGGAAAATAACGTCACTATAACGTCAGTCATTTTACCGAGGATGATAATAATTCTACCAATTTTCGTTCAGTACTGACATTTCTAAATTAACATCGGGTATAGTTTCATTATAAAAAAATAAAATGTGTTATAATATCATATGATACACCTGTGTGCATGTACGTACGTCAGATTATGAGCTGGAGGGAAATTAATTATTTTATGAAAACTGAGACGTGAACATACGAGACTACTTCGTTAAAAACTTTCTAGTAAAAAATTTTCTAAGTTGTCTTAAGTCTTTAACAATGTAATTATTCTTCTTTCTGTCAATAATGTTAATTTAATTTTATTACAATAATTAGTAAACATGGCACGTATGTATTTCACGTAAAATACTTTGTCGTTAATAGTAGAGCGAACGTAACCATGGACAAGTGTAATCTCGTGAATGATTCACGCGTACACCGTTTCGAAGAGAAGTTACTAAGCAACGGATCTCTTTCCTCGTCGAATTCGGCGTAATGCAAAACAGGAGCTGCTTTAGAACAGAAGAGTGATAATCGAGAATGGTAAGTTCCTGTCTTACGGTGCATAGCAAAGCGAGGAGGGTTAAGGAAAGGATGAGATACTGAAATCGTGTTAGGAATAAGGAAATCTTTTTTTCAGGAACTTCATTCAACTTGGGAAAAGGAAACTAGAACGAAATTAGTTTTCTAAGGACAAATTCTGTGTTATGATAAAAAAATTTACAACCAGGGTATCGCTAAACTATTTTCCTTTCCTTCGCTAAGATTAATCATACAGTGTGTATTTATTTATATTATACGTCATGCGAGGCGAATAAATCTGATGAAGCATAATCAGGAAAAATGAATTTATGTAATTCAAACTGATTTTGTAATTCTATTTTGGTAAATTTTTTGCATAATGTTATGAAACATATGCTGTTACGTCTGTATATAGAAAATAGGAATCTCATTTTACTTTTCAAGCTTTGAGTAATTACCGAATGTCATATACCAACGTAAATATCTCGAATCCTTGTAAATAATAGCGAAACTAATTGTCAAGCGTATACTGGGAAATTGAACACAAACAATTAATGTTTGTTCAGCTTTATTCGATAACTGTACAACCTGAATATATATATGATATTACGACGTAATTTAGCAAGACAACTAACTGAAGAAGGGAAATAAAACAAAATATCTACATTTATTTTTATGCAAGCCTAATCGTCAAACCCATTTAATAGTTTGATTCAATTTTTCGCGCGATTTACCTCCGAAAACCGAGTAGCATTGAAAGGAACTTTTTATCAGGGCGATTTCTATTTTCTTTGAGTATTCACCGGCCAAATATTTCATTGAATCTAAAGAACGCGGGTAAAAGGGGCCAGTCATGCATTAACATAATGTCACAGGACATTAAAGCTCCCTACGCTAGACTGGCCTTATAATACGAACGTATGCTGGTTTGCGCTTTGTAAAAATTGGCTTAAACCTTTCAAACTTTTTTTTAAACAACCGTTTGATCACGCTGTGACTTTGTTCAGGTTCCTGTTGATTGTCAGATAAAATGGATTTATCAAAATGCGTTCAGAAACCGAGAGTACCTCTACGCTCCATGGTTACGTTTGTTATGCAGGAGTTTTGTGTAAGAGAATACAAAATGTGATGTGGGAAATGATACCAAAAAAAGGTCCTCGCTGATGTTCTCTTATTTTTATGCAAAATCCGTGAAACATGCCGGAGGCGGAAATTCAGATGGTTTTTTAGAAAATATTTTAAACCTCTAGTGGAATTTCTTCCAATTTGATTTTATAAATATTGCTGACTCTGGAGTACAGATTGACTCGATGTCTTCACGTAAAAAATCTAGGCAGAAAATCTTCTGCAATTTAGGATACATTTTTAAATTAAATCAATGTACCTCGAAATAATTTGACACGTTTTGAAACGTTCAGTCTCGCGCGTTTTAATCGAATTTGAAAAATCTTGCAAGACTCACTATAATAGAATGCAATTTATTTCTACTAATTATTTCTTAAATCATTGTACGAGTTGAGCAAGCTAATAGAGGTTTTTGCACAATTTAACTGTAACCCAAAGTCTCCATAAATTTCATTGCATTGTCGGTTGCGTCGGTCCTTTGTAGAATCATTTTGTGCGATTCAACGTAACAAGCATACCAGGTACGAGCATAAGATTAAGTAACGTGATAAGAGAATCGTAAACTGGCTGTGAAATATTCGTCTTCTGTTAGACATCTGTTCGCGCGTTCTAATCAATCCACGCATGGTAATTAGAATTTCAAACGGTGTCAGGAAAATGCTTATCTACAAACGAAATTCTCCTACTAATTTCGCTACCGTTACAGTGTGTACGCTTCGTCTAATTACAACAAGTGGAGTATAAAGCTTGTCATACGAAATTACGAAATACAGTGTGAACGTCTGTGAATTTCAGAATTCTAGAAAATTAGATATAAAATTGTAAATTACATTTCTTTTCACTATTTTAATATTCAGTCGATGCTATTCATTTGCGGTATTTTTCATCCCGTCGCATCGATCAGATATAATGAAATAATGATAAAACAATGATAATGTAATGATAATATAATAATAGAATAGAAATAATTATGGGGAATATTACGAGAATCCAAGTGGTATAAATCAGATTTAAAGTGAGGTAATTTTGTCTTTGGGTTTGTGACACAAAGGACTATGAATTATGATATAAAATTCAATCGATATTTTTATACAATTCTGACAATTAAATATTTCGTGCTAAATAGTATAAGACAAACTAATTTTTATTGTTTTTTTAAAACAAGAAATTAATAATTTGTTTTTACTTGCATTCTCACATACACAATTACTTCATCAGTAATAGAGACAATAAGCAAATATGAAAAATGAAATAATACATTTCACACTGTAGACAACATCTAATTAAAATAAAAAACATAAAACTTTCACAATGTCTATTATTTTTTCAAAATTAGTTTTCAGTAATGGAAGAAGATCCATGTATTATTTCTTGCGACATTGTTCTGCAGTTTCTATTTATATAGGTATGCTGGCGCAGTGCGAATTGAAGAGAGTATGCGCAGGCTGGAATTTAATATTTAAGAAAGAATGAAAAAGTATAATGAAAGTAGAAACAGAAATGGGCGGGAAGAGATAGAACAATGCTACCAAGATATTCTATACGAGCGTTCGAGCTTAATTTTGCGTAAACTGACCTTAGAACGAAGTTCATTTACATCACAAAGCTGAGTCTCCGCCTAAGAACCTTTATATGGTTTTCCTAGAATGTTTGGAAATGTTTGATCTTCAAAATATGTTCGCGTGCGAGGAAATTCCAGTTTTCACGTCGAATTTTTATTTCACTGATCGTTCAATCAAATTTCTCAACGTGAAGCTTTATATTTATTTTTCGACTGGAAATGATGCTTTCGATAAATGATAATCATTGATTCAACCTTTGCTCCGATTGAAAATCGTGGCTTTGAAATGGCGAGCCGATTCTTTTTTTTTAAGTCGAACGTGAAACGCGTTTGGATTAATGGCTATGAATCAGCAGCATCTTTCGACCAATTATGCACGCACGGTACTCAAGCGCGTGCACATCTCGAAATCATGATTGCGTTATCTACATAACTCTCTTGAATGCAGCCGTCAGCGGACAAGCACTGAGATGTCAGTTCACAATCCAATCGAGCTGAATACGATTCCAAACCGGCTAAATACTACGCATACATGACAGATGCATGCATACAATTTAATTACTTAGGTTTGCATGATTCAAATTTTAATCGACGATCCTAATAAAAAAGTTAAAAATCATACTTTTTTCATTTCTACTGTTTTACTTGAAAACTTATTCAGTTTTGAAATGAGTACTAATATTAGTGGGAGTCACTGTACTAAATGCTCGACATTCATTTAATTAGCAAATAGCCAAAACTTACGCTTCATGAAGCGCACTCATTAAAATCAAATACTTCGCTCCTATAAATTACACTTTACGAAAAGTTCTCGTTCATCATTACGAACATTAATTTTTAATATGAAGGGCATGTGTACAATTTTGAAACAGTAAATGAAAACAGCATCATGTTTCAATTTTTATTGGTTCTGCTACGCAGAACATAAATTAAACCTGGAAACAACAACATATGTATAAATTATCTGTTTAGAATCCGATCGCAGTGAGAATCTTGTTATTTTCCTTGATCTCGATCACAGCATCGGTGTCCTTCGCTTCAAATAATGGATTCATGTTGTATGCATGCCGAATGCGGAGGTGGTATATAGCGCAGTTTCACCCGTGACCCGATTTTCGGCAATTTTGTATCGATTTATTTAGTCCTACTGTAGCAACAACACAGGGAAATTTTCAAATTTCTCAGACTGAATTATTTACGTTTCCCAAGAAAATATAGAATTGGCAAATCTGAGGCATGCATGAATTATGTTCGATGCCATTCAACCCAGACACGGTCATGTTAAGTCATAATCCGTATTATCGTATAAATTTATATCTCTCAGGAGAGATTTGCTTGCAAATATACATATATTCGAGATGAATACATTGCAGTTTCTACATAATTTATCATATTTTCTTCAATTTTCATCATTAGATCAGCGGATCTTTATGCAATTACATATTTTTGTAGAAAGTAGATAAAGTTGTGAGGCCTGGACAGAAATTTGTTGTCTGCACAGGATTTTTAAAATATACTTCTCGTTTTTCATATTTTTCATATTGCATATGTTTTTGTATATCTTACATATTAATTTTGAATTTTGATAAAAATCCATTATCCGTTTATAGATAGCCCTGACGTGATACATAATAGAAAATTGAAACCTTCGACATTCGAGATCGACACCATTCAAAAATCTGAATAATGCAACGCGGTGGGTATCATGTTTTCATCTATTGTTCCCCGCTAAGCATGATTATTATTTAACCAACAAGTTTAATGGCTTATAACGCGTTAGTCATACCCGATCAATACGTTTGAAACGCGTTGAAATTTTCATGATTCTCCGCTCTAGAATGAATTATTTAAAGCCACGGTGATGAATTGAGCTACGCACAAATACATTGTTAAAAATGCACCCACAAATTCTGAGGATGTGTACAGATTCTGTTTGATGGATTGAAAGTCAATGAAAATGTTTAACAGTTTACATAAAATTTTGTGCAAAATTCGTACTTTTCAAGCTGCATGTTATTTATTTTCATTAACAAAAACTTTGTTTTTTAGTGGAAAGTTACTTAAATTATAGTTTGGTGTTTTAATCTTATAAGGCATTCTCGTTTATTGTATGTACTGTTAAATTAAGAAAATCAAGTTCAAGTGTGCTTTCTTTTTCTTTACAATTACTGCAGGATTTATGACTGACGAAAAAATGTTTAAATAATTTATTGCCAACAGGGCGCACGTATTACTTCCTTAAAAAAAAACATGCAGCGACGTAGGAATGTACATATGTACCTACTTTCGTAGGTGCAGAACATATTTTGCTCTGAAAGGTCCCAACAAACGACCTGTTGCTCGAATTTATCTATCATACTAACACTAACTTGATATAACTTATCATTTCTACTGAACTAAATTTATAATCTATAACATAAGAGATACTAGCACGTATAACACAGTTTGCTGTCACGTGAACATTTTTACGCTTACAAGAAAACATTATGAATTGTCAACCTCTGATTTCAATGAAAGGCAGACTTAAAAAAATATTAGGTACGTACGTTTTTTAATGATGATTCAACTTTTAGGGGTGAAACCACCCCTTAAAGTTAAATCTTTAAATTTCTGTCTCGAAATCGATGGTAGAAAATTTATTAACAAAAATTTTGACTATTCAAAACTCTTTCTTGTTGTGCTGTATGTTAGAGATGACACGAAAGAATTGAATTACAGATAATTATTATTTCTTTAGAGACTAGAGATGTACTCTAATGTTACAATTTTTTCAGTGTAATACGAAAAACGTTGAAGAAACTTTATCACATAATTATGATTGTCCATAAGATAATATTATAAGTAGACCGTGAAGTTTTCTCCGAAATGAAACTTTTATAACAATGTACTAACGAGATGAAGCAAATTTGTCATTCTTTAAATACCATGAGTTGAATTTTCCTATTGTTACTTCGTATATTTTTATATACTACGTACATTTTTATTTCTGCTCATAATTAAATCTACGAATGAATGAGATCTAATTACAAATAATACTGCTCAGTAATAAAATTCGTATTACCTAACACTTTTTAATTTTGAAGATATCGTCTTTAAGAAAGAACTTCGACAAAAGAAGACCGCAAGGAGTTGATGATGCTTTTACGCTGATAAAACATTTTCAGCGTGGCACGGTCAATACGGTGCATTGAACAGCGCGTGGAATCAACGCAGTTCGTTGGGATATTATAATTAAAAAGCGCAATACACGAGCAGTCTCTAAAGCTTCCCTCTTTTAATTTCCACGAGGCGGGGTTGCCAGCGCAGTAAAATAGAGAGATTAAATCTGCTGTACTATAGTGTTGACAGTAGGCGCTGAATTAAAATAACCGTCTCGTAGAGAATTAGTGTTCACATTTTAAATTTGTTTACACTCACCAGCCTATTCCGTTCTTTGTCCTCATGTGCCATTTTTGTCCGAATCTCACGAATGAAAGGCAAGATGCTATTTTCATCCGATTTATCCTTGCAAATGAAAACTTACAGGTATTTAAACGAACTATTAGGTTG
The DNA here is from genome assembly GCF_001652005.2 of Ceratina calcarata. Taxonomy (NCBI): domain Eukaryota; kingdom Metazoa; phylum Arthropoda; class Insecta; order Hymenoptera; family Apidae; genus Ceratina; species Ceratina calcarata. The sequence continues at coordinate 296,187 of NW_017143004.1, forward strand.
GCAACTAAATAATTGCGAAGCTTGTCGATAGACTTCTTATTTAAAATCCGCAATCACTTAGTTGCCATTCCAATATACATATACAGGCTGGTTCACCAGATATTACATTCCTCTAACATTATTAAATGATAGTGAATGAATGGAGCTGACAACAGAAAAAAACTGTTATACCAACGTTTTCAAGCCTGAAGGCTGATATAAATGTCAACATCATCTACATCTATTTTATTGTAACATGAAGAATATTGTTGAATTCGTGGTATTCCTAAAATGTCTGTCGATTTTTGTGTTATTTGTATTATAAGAAGAAAATTAGACCTGTACTTTAATGTATAACATCCGTTTTTACCCAGCAATAGTTCGCGTGTGATTTACTATGGAAGTTATACTTCTTTCATTCTCTCTGTAGATTCGATGGGAAACGTGTATTGAATAACATCGTGAGACACGATACGAATAGACCTATTTCTTGGTAAAATTACCTCGGTTTTTAAAGAAACTGCTAAAACCTCTCTGCATCAACCACGGGGTAATCAATAAGTGTTTGAAAAGAGAAATAAGTAATAAAAATGGGTGATTGGAGACTGTTCGAAGGGGACTCCGTATAACTCGTTACGTCTTATAGAAATGAAAGAGCTAGGAAATTGCTAATTATTATTAGTTAATAAAACTAATTTACGTCGAAAGCTTGTACAACGAGTGAGTTTAAAAAATTTCTTTAAAGTAGATTTCATTCTAAAGGAATAATACGCGTTTAAGTAGCTGCTGTTTATAATGATTTATGAACGAATAAGACCGGTCCCTCTGTTAATTTGAGTAATTAAATCTCATTAAATGCAAATTTATTACGTTACCTTGTATTTGCAGAAGTTCCTCGAGTTTGCCCTCGCTTAGTTAGTCGCTTACACTTCGATAATTCATTTTATGTGGTATTTGTCTTTTACTATTGGTATTAATGGTTACACAGTTTAAACGACGTGTTTCAACCATTATAGGTAGCATCACGAGTAAGAAACTGACAAGCCGAGTATTTTATGAAGTGTCTTCGAAATGTACGAGGCTTGAACGTTCCAATTTCTCTCAACATTTCCCATACAAAATTTAGATGTAAAATACGAATATCTTTATTATTATTTAATGTATAACATCCGTTTTTACCCAGCAATAGTTCGCGTGTGATTTACTATGGAAGTTATACTTCTTTCATTCTCTCTGTAGATTCGATGGGAAACGTGTATTGAATAACATCGTGAGACACGATACGAATAGACCTATTTCTTGGTAAAATTACCTCGGTTTTTAAAGAAACTGCTAAAACCTCTCTGCATCAACCACGGGGTAATCAATAAGTGTTTGAAAAGAGAAATAAGTAATAAAAATGGGTGATTGGAGACTGTTCGAAGGGGACTCCGTATAACTCGTTACGTCTTATAGAAATGAAAGAGCTAGGAAATTGCTAATTATTATTAGTTAATAAAACTAATTTACGTCGAAAGCTTGTACAACGAGTGAGTTTAAAAAATTTCTTTAAAGTAGATTTCATTCTAAAGGAATAATACGCGTTTAAGTAGCTGCTGTTTATAATGATTTATGAACGAATAAGACCGGTCCCTCTGTTAATTTGAGTAATTAAATCTCATTAAATGCAAATTTATTACGTTACCTTGTATTTGCAGAAGTTCCTCGAGTTTGCCCTCGCTTAGTTAGTCGCTTACACTTCGATAATTCATTTTATGTGGTATTTGTCTTTTACTATTGGTATTAATGGTTACACAGTTTAAACGACGTGTTTCAACCATTATAGGTAGCATCACGAGTAAGAAACTGACAAGCCGAGTATTTTATGAAGTGTCTTCGAAATGTACGAGGCTTGAACGTTCCAATTTCTCTCAACATTTTCCATACAAAATTTAGATGTAAAATACAAATAACTTTATTATTATATCTACATTATTTATATAATTTACTTATATTCACTTTAGGTAGCATCTCTATGTATTTAATTTATTAGAAACTCAATTTTGTTTTAATTCAAATGTTTAGCATTTAAAACGTACATAGATATATCGAAGTGGGCTCGCGTTAAAGGCGTGCAATTTACATATCCAATATCGATAGTGGACCACAGAGCGTGCAGTACAATAATCTTTCGAGCACGACGCGAACGAAAAACTTGAACTCGCAGTGTAATTTACAATTCAAATGATCTTCATTTACAATATTTGCATGAACGTTAACCCATGACAACGGTTAGTGTTAATCGCTAATTAATATTAAACGAAAATTGAAATTTTCATAGAAATTAAGTTATGTTACGTTACGTTGCATGTATTACATCATGTTGTACGTACGTATTCGTCGGAATTTCAGGTTTTATTTAATAATATCTTAAGCTATGTTAATGTTTATTTAAATTAATTTCAAAGCAATGCAAATTGGAAAATTAATGTAAATTTGTTAGATTTTTTAAATGTTGTATACGCGTTTGACAATATGAAATGATTATGACTTGTTACTGGACTGTGCGATATTTCCATCTAAATTTCCCGCACAATACCGCTCATGCAATTAGCATTTCGGGCAACGTACGAATCAGTTTAATTCTATATTTGATTGGACGATGAAACAATTACACGCTATCAGGGTAAAACATCGAATAATAATGCCGCGAGGATTTACAATTCAATCTAATTCCCGTGGAGATTCCTGCGTTAGCCGCTTCATGACTTATAATCGATTCTGTAAAATTATAATATGTTCCCTCAAATTGATTATTATTGATTCTAGCACTTGATGAGTAGGACTATATTCTTCATTATATATCTTTCGTATTTCTTTAAATATTTATGATACATTGGAACATATTGTATTTTTTTAATTAAAATTGCATCCACTAGTAGCAATATTATTCATGGCTGAAGGAATTTATGAATTTTAATAACGAGAACTAAAAAAAGGAAACCAGAAAATCATTTGGAATGCAAAGCAGTAAATGTATGATTGTATAATCAATTTTTTCCATATATTGTAATTTGAAAAATTTCATTTCAGTGAAATAGAGATATCATAGATATGACAATTTATATTTTTATAGAACTGTCGATTTTACGTGATCAGGTTTTACGTGTTTTATGCAACAGCTCGAATGATTTGTATTATAGCATAAAACTTATGCAATATAAAAATACTCATACGAATTAATATTATCACAGGATTAGAATTTTTGTCAGTCAATGGATAGAAATCTGTTGAAATGACCAGACCGCTCCAGATTTGACTTTCCTTTTTCTGAAGACGTACCTGACGACCGGAAAATGTTCTCATATAAGGAAAGTACTTATTTAGCGATAGCTCATGCATAAGGAATTAAACAGGTGAATTACGTAGGCTCAGGCAAGTGAGAAATTTTAGATCTAATTAGAGTTTCGTTGCATTATATATGTATATTCTCTTCTCGGGGCACAATATCCCCGGTCTATTGTCCTGTCCGGTTAATGTAACCCATTCCAGGATTGTTGGGTCCTTTGGGGTGCTATAACTAACGCTCGCACGTCTGCTTCAACAATGTTCCAATGAAACGTGCTGCTTTAGATCTTCAAACAAAACGATTTTGATACGCACGCGACGGAATTTACAGTGCACATGTCCGTTTGTTTGATGATTCTAACTTCGGCCAGCGACAAACGATATATTCGCGGCAGTATTTCAATCATCCGGAATCTATGACAACCCAGAATTATAGCCGCTGGTCATGAAAGGGTTCGAGCTCGGTTTACAATCTTGTTACCGCGTCACGGTAGCAAACTGTCAACATTCTCGAAAATAGGATAACTGCCCCAATCTCTACCCACATCCCAATTTCTACTCACCGGCCTATTTTTCAATAAGTTTAAGATAATGAACGTATAAAATAAATAAGACAAAAAGTGTCTTTAATATTTTCCAACGTTATTATGTATGATTCCACAACGTAATGTAAATTATGAGACTCAATATAGATATTGGAATCTTTTAACGACGAAACGTAGACATACAAATATGACCTCGGCTCCTCGTTATAAGCTTAGGATTTATGGCAACAGGTTAAGCGTATAATATGAACGGGAAGTAACAGGACATGTACGAGTCCATTTTCTGTCAACTCCATTACTTCTACTAGCCATTAATTTCTCGTAAAGTTGTAACAACTTCGTGGTGGAATACACTGCTATTGTTACAATCACTTTTAGTTTAACTACATTATTATTACCACTTATTGCTATTCATGCTGCAGCGGGTAGTAAACATCACTACAGGACATAATTCGAAATATGAAACAAAATTATCATCATAGTACTAAATTATTTATTTTTTTAATTATAATTACATGAAGTGTATGATTACATTAAAATACGCATTTAATGCTGATATTAAATGAACGAAACTGGAGTAAAAATAATTTTATGGACAATTCATAATACTTAAAATTATATTCTATTTTCCTGAAAATTTAAATAGTTTGTAAACTCGATAAAAGTATAGTAGTACATTTAATAAGAGAGGCATAGTTATAAAAATGTTGTTTCGAAGTTACTTCTCAAGGGTATATCTAAATATATTAGAAATGGTATTTCCCACAAAACGTAGGTACTTCCCAGAGGTACGTTTAAACGTTACTACAAAACCATGTGCCCCGAGGTTCTGCCACTGGCATATAGTTAACATATGCATACTATTCACGCTAGGATCTATACAACGTTAAATAGATCTCGGCTACTTAATTCCGCACAGGGGTATACGGCGACGTAAAAAGTTAACCGATACCCGGACTTCCTCGGCTGCTACGTATCCCAGAACAACCAGAATATATGATTAGGATTTCCTATATCCAAGCGAGCACGATATGCTCACAGGAAATCTGTATCGTCTTTGCCGTTCCCTTCAAATTTTATGCATCATTCATCAACTTTCCTATTTCGCGAAGCGTCCAATCACGTGGAAAATGAAGTTGAAGAAGCTGTGACAACCGTCACTCCTACATTTTCTTGTATATGTATAATAAATTGCACCAGGTGTTGTATCCTGTATCGAATCGTTGAAGTGATTCGAACGTATTGTACACCTGTTGCCCGATAATAATAAAATGTAGAAACACAACGTTGTAAACTGGGAAACAGAACCTCTAAAACTTCGTTATCAAAATGAAGTATCAGTTTTTTTCATCTATCGGTTTTGAGAAAAAAGAGAGGAAAGTCGAAGCGCGAGCTCTGCGACGAATAAAATTGCACACTGTCGTGACATATGGTTGTGTTCCTGATTTATCACGCATTTCGCTTACAGCGCGAAATTTACGAGTCGTGCAACAGAATTAATCGATGACTCGCTATATAGAATAATAACAAAAGACAGACAAGTATATTATATTTAATTTAGTGACCTTCCAGGGACACCTACATAAAAATGTGCCTAAACCAGAAGTTGCATATTCAGAACGCGAAATGGCCACTGATTTAATCTACTAAAATAAACTCGTTAAAAGCACGACTGAGTTATTAGATTAAAAATTGCACTATATTGAGTCGTAAATTTTTTATATAGGGCTACGTGCATCTATTGACAACCGGAGAATTGATACAAGTTTTGGGAACATTCGTGCTGGTTGTTCGTAAGTGAACGATGAGGTATTTTTATTGCGGTCCTCGACAGATTTATTACGTACCCGTGTATACCGTTGTTCCATAGTGACCGATTCAGTTTTCCGTTAACAGACCGCGATGGGTACAAATGCATATTTACCCACCAATTTCCGTACCGAGTTTATTCCCGATTTATCCATTCATGATTTATCTATCACTTGTGACTTGTTTTCAAACGATACGCTCGCCACAATGCATCATGTCGCAATCGGTTCCTACAGGCGATTGACCGATTTAATTCAAATTTTAATTGTTTTGTCAAAAAAGTAGACGATTGATTTTATAAACTTTACTTCCCTGCAAACATCATTTGGTCACATCATCACATTATTTAAGGTAATATCATAGTTCTTTCTCCTGAACCTGATAAGAACATACTTAGTAAATTTATTACTCGTCAACCGTGTCGGATTGCAACATCAACTCTTTAACAGAAATAGACAACAACTGACAACAGTTGTCAGATTCCCTATTCCTACACTTTGATACTTTCTTCTCGCCTGTTATCATTTTTCTTAAAAATTTATCGCGTCAAATACAAATATTGGAAACAGCGTTTTTTTTAATCGGATTCTTGAAACTTTTTGCAGAGATTTTATAAACCTTAATTAGAGATGTGAGAGCGAATAAAATGAATAAAAGAAAAAACTTTTCTAATAAGAGATCGTCGGAAAGTAATCGAACTCCAAGTATAAAGACAGGTTATCACTATCGACAAGCACAATTGCCTTGAACCTCTCCGTGGGTAGAACTCGAACCTTTGGAATACCAATAATTGCTAACTGGTGGATTTATTAACTCGATCGGTATTTTCTGAACCATTATCCCGTCTACAAGCTGATCGTTCCCTCGAGAACTAATAACGTACTAGATGATAGCCGGAAGGATTTAGGAGCTGATCGAATGGAACAAATAGTACCAAACCGTTTAACGGTGAATGGAAATTTCATTTGGAATTAATCTACCACGCATCGAATCCATAGAGGGAAGGGGGTGGGGGCGGTCGCCGATTCACGGAAAAATTGTCAGCTTTGCCGGATATTAAAGGCTATTAATGTTCCGCGAGGCTTACGAGACGCAACGTGAGTTCTCGGCCGATTCTTTAGGAAATCAACCGTGAGGAACTCGGCTGTCCATTTGCATTTTCTTCTTAAAATAATTAGTAAAGTGAATAACAATTGAAAGCACAAGAATTAGGGTTGTCACTACTATAGTCAACAATTATAGAAGTATTTCAGGGCATCGATGTTAGATATTTAGTTAACTTTTCTTTTTCATCCAAGAGGAATGTTTCTTTAAATGTATGGAAGTAACATTTGCCAAATTAAAAACTATTATAACATTAAAAATTAGGAATACGTAACTTTCATCTGTCCACTTGACCTGTGACTGAAACCCAAGACAGACGAACGGCTACTTAAAAAACCCATGTGCTTGCCAAATATCTGTTACTACCAATTCTTACAACACCGCTGTTCTGACAAACTTTCCAACCCACCAACAATAAATTATATACATATACGTCTAACAGTGGACTCAGTCTAGTCTAAAGTCACGAAGTTTTACGTTAAATCTACCGAGTTCATTATTACTGTACCGAGTTAATAAAACCTTCGCATAAATTTCCGTTCGGGATTGATTCTTATTTAACACAATAAACATCTGCTATGCTGTACATGTAAAAGAAGAGTGATCGAAATTAGTAGTTTATTTTTGCTGGAGGATCGCTCTTATTCTGGCCCGTATAATACATAATTGATTCGATCGTAGCAGCGCGGGGCCATACGTAACTAATCCGAGGGTACACGACAAAAGTAGAAAATCGGATTAAATTTTCTATGAACCAAGGGTCAGATAATGTTTTAAGCTCAGATTTAACCGTAGTTCTCGAGCGTGGATCGGTATTACATATGTATGCGAAGACTCCGTGTGTGTTCATTTTTAGTCGCCAGTGAACGGACAGTGAAAGAATAATAACCTGGATTCCAACGGAAAGCGATTCCCGTTTAAAACTTATTTGTCCAACTTGAACAGTTTCGGCCACCGCTTCAACTAGGTCAAAGTTAAACCCCGTAACTCGCCTTTATTTTAATCGTTGCAACTTTTACGTTCACTTATTTGCAGGTGTTAACATTCGTTGAATAAAATTTACTCCTGAGAAACTTTAGTTTAGCTGTCGTACTTTTAATGCAAATTAGATATTTAAAATATCTTCTGCGACGAAGGAATGTATAATATATAGTGTTTCGTAAATGGTGGACAAAACTTTAAAAATAGATTCCTAATGCTCAGAGAAGACGAAAAAGTTGTATTAATATAGCTTCGGAAATGATTAGTTTCTGAGTTTTTTCTAAGCATTAGGAATTTATTCCTAAAGTTTTGCCCAATATTTACGAAACACCGTGTATATACTAGTTTAATAAAAATTGATATCTCTTAATATTTATTACCGAAGATAATTAAGTTCAAACTGAGGAAAACTCAAACTATGACATTAAAACAATCTTAGAAATATGTGAACGTAATTGAAATACAGGAGAAGAATTTATTGAAGGACAAATGATCTAATATTTAATTCCACCGTACGTGCTAGATTGAATTTTGTCATTTTATCTAGCTTAGCAATCTTCGAGCATCCAGAGAAGTAGAGAATTATTTTCGCGCGACGACGACGATGGCGTCGTCGGGACGTGACTATTTTCACGGGAGATATAGGATCGTAGCAACGCACTATCACCGCAGCACTTACGTAGAAAATAAAACAGCGAATGTACATTTGAATCATTCATGAACATCGTTTCCTTTTTCTTGTTTATCGAATGATTTTACAATAGTCCTCTGACTCGTTCGACAAGGGAATACAGTGTCTGAAAATCGATTGGAAAAATAAATAAGATATTTTCGAAGTTTCGATAGAAGAAGTCGCGTCCACCGTTAAATTCGAACAGTTACTGGTTTATTCGGAAAATGCCGGCAGATGCCTCGGAATGGAATAGATATGTACGTTTGCATGTAAAGTGTATTTGGTAGACAAAGCGAAGGATGTGCGGAGAGAATCAAAGGAATATATATACGTATTTTGTTTGATATCAATCCTGGCTGATTTCTGAGATATGCGGCTTCAAAGCATTACGTTTCGATGTTGGAATGCTCGAGATGTGCTCAGCTGAAAGCGCGCCGTTGTTGAAATATCCGTCGAGAACCGCCGTGACCCAGATTTGCGTTTCGACGGTTACGCACGTTGCGTGCGGTTGAAATTTGAAATAAGAAAGTGAAGAACGTTGAGTGTCCAGCATTGAGGTTCATATTGATAACCATGGAAACGAGAGAAAGGAGCGATAATAAGAGCGAGGAGGGAGCGACTAAAGCGTTGAACATTACGCTTCCAGCAATATCGCGACACATCAACAAAGAGAACATTATTCAAGGAAATTGTTTTCCGCTTCGCGTTACTCTCCGTAACAATATGCTACTCCTCTTTTGTCTGGGAATGAAAGCGAGTGATTTTCTTTTTATTGCTTTATCGTTTCTTAAATTTATTCTTAACGTGAGTAATCGTAATAGATGTACAGTGCTTTACTGTTATTTAACAAATGGAAGAACCGGAGCCCAATTAGCATTTGTGAATATTTTGTCAAGATTTGGAAATATTAAAGTGAAGTCATATAATTTGAAACATGTGTACATATTTACTTAGTGTCCATCTTCAAATTCTTTGGTTTACTTAATTGACAAATATTAAGAAATTCAATCAAAGCAATCTGTTTCGGATATAAAATCGCTTATGAACTATAAATTGTAACTACGATTTATCGTTCATATATTATAACGCTCATATTACTAAATATCAGCACATTCGGATTAAGCAGTGACCAGAGCGTGTCAGATTTGACTTTCCTCTTTCTGAAGCGGTACCTGATAACCGTAAAATCTTCTTTCGTATTCTTAATGCTGTGGGAAGTGTATCCTAACTGGAGTACTCTGAATTCAATCAATTTGAAATAAATATGTAATGCCTGACTCATAATATGACTTTCAATTCTAATTGTATTCTGAAAAGGCAAATTGATCAAATATTCAGGACGTCACTGCGGTACAATGATATTGCGAACATTCTAAATGCATGAATGTAGGTAGCGACTACTATTCCCACTTTACGTGTCGCGCAATGAGTTATCATAGGAATAAATTAGATTATTGACGGTCTATACCAGAGGTGGGGAACCAATTCACCACTAGAGGCCACATTTAAATTAGGCGGTTCTAAAGGAGGCCGCTATAATTTTTTATCTTACACTGTTAACATTTTTAATTGTTTAAGCATCCAGATCTTTAAATTTTAATAAATATCTACATATTCAAATACCACTTCAAATGGAAATAATATTAGTAGAAGAATTTTTAAAT
>NW_017143004.1:307908-309184 GCF_001652005.2 Ceratina calcarata
TTAGTGGGATATTTGCATTTGTTTCTTGCTTGAATAATAATTGAATACATTAAAATGTAAATAACATTTGAAACCGTACAAGGAAGCTGCACGTTCCCTACTTCTGTTCTATTACAAAGGATTATTATCAGAATTAAAAATGGAATTTATATGATGAAAATTCTTTGTTTGTTACCACATAATATTCTTTACGTTCGGTTTTTTAATATGTCTATAGGCTAGTATTATTCGTGAAAGACGCAGTGATATAAATCATGCAAGTTTACGTGACCCTCATTTCACCGTCGTAGAAGTTCGTAAGTATGAAGAGGCCATTCTATGCAAGGATGAGAACAGTACATCATGCCGAACGAGGAATTGTTAGAAGCCGTAAATAACATCTATTGCTCGAAGTTACTAAATTAAATCTTTAATCATTTATCGTTTTATAAGTTCAACAAAATTGATTGTTTAACGCGTGGAGGTGGAAAAATCGATTGAAAACGATGCACAGGAATTTTCATATGTTTTTACAATATTATACAATTGCGCGGCTCATTATTCAAATTTTGTTGTTCACAGATTTCATGAACTAGTTGAAATGTGGATTGGATAGGAGAAATTCATTTACACTCTAGGCCGGGTTTTGGAAAAATTTCGTGCAGCTGAATTTGAGGTCCCTCCGGGCTTATTTTCTTCGAGGTTACGGGATATTCTTTATAGGCGGAGACAATATGCAAACGAGCCGGGGGTCGTATTAGAATTTCAGTCGGAAAGAATTTATTGAAAATCGAATTTTTCGACGTTCACACGTACGTACGTACGTACGTATGTAGGCGCATACGTGTGTCGGTGCATCGAAAATGGTTGGTCCTTCATACGGGCTACTACGAAATTGTTTCCGGTGAGAAGATTATTACATCCTTGATTCAATCGAGGCACGTAACGTCAACGGAAGCTTAAAATGCCTCACTCTCGTGGTTAGTCGCCATAAGAATAAATTCACGTCAAGAAGATGTTAGACGTTGCAACGATCCACGCTAGTAATCTCTTGGACATATTGTTTGAACTTTCAAATTACCAGTCACTATTACTGTGTGATTAGAATACAACTAGACCGCGGATTTTATGTATTTATAAAAGAGTTATATCTGCAGAAGATATAAAAAAATATTTGCCATCCTATATGCAAAATATTAAAAGAATGATGGTATATTGCAATACGTAAATGATAGAAGAAATGTGTATTTAACATTTACTTTTAAAAATCATACTATGAATTATTTTGCATAAAAGT
>NW_017143004.1:310982-313142 GCF_001652005.2 Ceratina calcarata
CTTCAAGTATTTTATTAGCAATTTTACATTACTGCTACGGACGCTTCGTCAAAAATTATTTGTCATCTCGTAATTATGAATTTAACGTAATATTTGTCCGAATGGTGTGCAATTTCACTAAACATTACGGTTTGAAGAACACTCGAAAAAAATGAAGGGCCCTCCAGCATTTTTATTCATGCGATCTCAAGATGAAAATTGCAATTCGTACGCGATTCAAGACCCGTGACGTTTTACGACGCGCGAGGCGACGCGACGCACTGAGACGCGAGTTTTGCAGTGCGATATCTACCTCGCCTGAATTTAACGTTCCCAGGACTGTCGACTCGTTAACAATTTCTCGTTCCGAATATGTTGCTACGGGTATCGCGTGCACGCGAGCGTCGCGGAATGAACTACATATCGCATGTAAGCGCTTGCACGTTCACTGCATACGAAGGAAGTGGAAACGTTGGAGTTGAAACCTGACAATGATACTCTTTCTCGACGATACGTCCCCTTATTGTTCCGGTCGTTTTCAAACATTCCATCCACGTGCGAGATAGAAATAGAGATTCGAGACTTCTTAGTATCGACAATGAATGCACAATTTATTTTTCATAAAACTTGAGGAAGAATTAAGATTTTATAAGCCGTGAGATCTCTGCCAAAAGTTTAAGTCATGTATATTTATACATAGAAAAATATTAATTAAATAATCAAAATAAAAGTAACAGAGTTGAGTGGAAATCGAGTTACATGTCAATGGACTGTGTTTTATGTCACCAATTTACGGTTGATTAAGTTTTGGCATTGCAGTTCTGCTAACAGCAAGAAAAATTTACTGCCGTGTATTGCCTTATGGTGGCGAAACAAGTGCTATTGGATCCTATCCAACTAATTTTCGCCTTCGAAATTACTCCCTTTGCTAAATTAAAAACGTTCAATTTCGTTTATGAAGTGCGTAAAAATTAAGTCAAGCTACTTTGTTACATTGAATTTTTTATATTTGGAGGAATTTAAATTTGAAGCCTAAATATTTTATGATTACAAGCTTTGATTTATTGCCAATATGATTGGACTGTGTTGCATATGTATTTGCATGTACCATATGGAGCTATTGAATTGTTACGTATAAAAAATGTATAATATTATTACACATGAAAGTAACAACGTCCAGTTTCATTTATGATCTACGTAAATATTGAGTTAATCTATTATTTATTACGAAACAGCAGATTTTATATATTCATGAGAAAGTGGAATGTGTAAAAATTATGAATGCTGTGCGTGATGTATTCAATTATGCAGATTACCAAAAGCTGAATGCATATATCAGTAATATTAAATTTTAACGTTCTAATATTATTAAATATATTCTAACATTAAAATAAATGTTTATATCAAGAACACATCTTTTAAACAGATACTATATATAAGTGTTTTATTTTACATAAGCATTGGGTGTCTATTTATTACAATATTTCAAAATCGAAGTTTCCTATCAACATTCATTATTGATCTGAAAATACCGCCACCAATCTTCGGGTCTTCGGAGAAAACATTCTGGAATTTATTGGTCTATTGCGGAACACGAGTTTCCTTTCTCTCGGTCTCGCCCTCATATTTCCGAAGACGTAGGCGAAATACTAGCCAAAATATCCGAAAGTATGTCCGTCTCTCGCGTCGAGCGAACAGTTCATCTGGCCAGTAGCAGCAGTTTTCTACGAGTCGTGTTTTATACGTACACCGTTCCCCGGTAACGTGTCGGCTCCGTGATTATTTATGACTGGCCACGAATCTCCGTCCGTTTCCCAGTTGGGAATATCTCTATCACTATTTGATCGATCGATCGAGGTGCTCCTAAATTACGCGATCCGACCGGTTCAAGGCTGGAACCCATTGGTTTTTGTTCCTCTTTCATACGACTGCTGGCCGCGTAATTTTCGTTTCAAGCTTGAAAATCACGGATCTACATAAATCGTTACGTATGAATCAGATTCTTCAGTAATCAACTGTCCATCGATTACGTCTGCGTTTCTTCTTTTCCACTGACGATGAATATATCACCGCACGTCGCGGAGTTATTTTCAACGAAGTGGGAGGAATGAGTTTTAAGATACATCGAAGTATAATAGAATAATAATAATAAAATTTATTGTACTGCACAATATTACAAGG
>NW_017143004.1:314265-322013 GCF_001652005.2 Ceratina calcarata
GAAAATCTTTTACCCTGAGCACAAAAGATGCAATAATGTAAGCACATATTATGCACTATTTTTGCCGGATTATTAACATAAAACCGGAGAAAAAAGTAGAGAAAATTTAACAATATAGAAATTACATAGATGATTACCATAGACCCTTAAAGACACGTGGTAGGTATTCAGGTACTAGATCTCTTCTTCAAAATTGTTTGCTGGAACAAGTTTTGTCAATATGGAATAAAATCCTGCCTAGTTCTTCCTCTACGTTTTATTTCATGAAAATTAGAGGTTTCGTATACATATATACATATATATGTATGCATAGATAGTTTAGGCAGCACAACTTTTTTCTTATTCACTGTTCGGTTTTTCTATAGGAATAGTTCTGCATATTCATATCCAACAATTTGCATTCTAGTTCCATCACAGTTTGCCAATCACTTATTCATACTGATCTGATCTCATGAAACGTGTCTTATATGTATATTATAGATACGTACAATAAATAAATCATATTTGTTTCACCAAAGAAAATTATTATAACTGCATATTTCCATGAGAAAGTAATACTAACCAGTACAAACTGGTTCAACAAGTACTCCCATATTTTTGTCTTTCGAGCGTTTCTACTTACATCTTGAACCTCTTGAGAACAAGGCAAACTGGAAGAAGAAATAGAATTTCTCTGCTGCGAGATACATCAAACGCGAGAGCGCTTTCTCAACTTATGAAAGGAGGATAGAATTCCTGTAACTTTTGAATTTTATAATTCTGCGTGCCTTTAAAACTTGTTAAATTTTGATTGTACCTCAGGGAGCACTAACAGAAAACTAAATAAATTTTTTGAAAATTGAAATAAACCTTTAAACCATGCAATATTTATTAATATATTTATACACCGCGTGTGTCAATAAGAAAACGTCATCAGAAATATAAGATTTAGAGAGATCAACTGTATGTGTAAAAAAGAAATGAGACTTCCTATATAAAAATGTAAAAATACACTCTTTTCATATGTTCCATGAAATACGACTTTATATAAGAAATATTTTATTGAAATAAGTAACATTGTTTATTAGTTTATAAATAAATGCTTCGGTTATCAGTTGTAATTTCGTGCGAATATCGAAAAGGGATATCACGCTTTGGTTCGGATACATCGCTTTATACCGAATTCATGAGATAGAGCAACCATTATCTATCTACTAATTCACGGAAGAGCATACACTATTATCACTTATAAGATACGATTTACGATAAACGCAGCCAGTTAAATGCACATTCAAATAATCATTTCCACATATTGCCCCCATAACCACTGGATGATAATTAAATAAATTAACATTTAGTATTTCTGGCACGAGATGTGAACAACAGGTATCCGTAGATAAAAGTATTAACTAAATATTTCAACGAAATGCAGTTTTATTTAATTCACCGCGCGGTATTTAATTTGGTCAGCGATTATTCGAATAACGTGGCTCGACGCTGCGGTTAATCCAGGACCTTTTACAATCTCAAGAGGATTCGCAATAAATTTCTGCACGGCGCACCAACGACACGTGCTTGTCGCCTTCGCCGACAAATTAATGGCTACGAAGAATTAAAGTTCCTATTGTTCTACTTCTATATTCAGCGAGCATGCGACGTCATAACGTAAAATGACTTCGAATAGTTGATCATAAAATTGAAATTGCATGTAATATGCTACAGTTATAAAGTGAGTGTCTCAATTCTATTTCTGTTTCTATTTATCACCTTATATTTCTCTATAATAATTAGAAAGCACTACATATATAAAATAAATACAACAAAAGGTGTTTTTAGTATTTTTCAAGATTATTTTTTAGCGGAATAATTGTAAGATTGTATACTAGATTTTGGACTCCACTTGGATTCGCTTGAACTGCACCCAGTTGTACAGTCCGTACTTTAATTAATTAATTTAAAGTTACGTGAGTTTCGTGATTACCGAAGATTATTTCCATATACAATTACAAATTTTTAATCCCAAATACAACACCATGTAAAAATATAGATCGATTCTAAAATGTTAATAACTTATACTATTTATTTGGAAATTAATCCTTAATTTCTTCTTTATTACACAGAGACAATTATTCAAGATGCCTACAGCATATAATTAATTCTTGTAGAGCGATGACTGGGCAAAAGAAGTCGCTTCGCACTATTCGATTCTGAGCGTGGCATAGGAAAAGTTTACTTCGGAAAAATTACAACTGACGTTGAAAAAGTGGATCTCGACCCTAGAGACCTGAATTGATTATAACCAGACGAACGAAATTGCTACATTAACTGAAATTATGGATTTCAAAATGTACATTCAGATTATCATAATTATGCGATTACAATATCAATTCAGTACTCGTTATTTACACAAATATCTAAATATAGTAATTACAAATGATATCTGGTTTTTCTGTACATTAAATGAAATGAAGGAAAACCGTTTAGTTGAGTAGATGTCAGAAAAGTTATGGGAGATAAGATTGCATATTGTTCAGTGATAGGAGATTGCCATCATCTCCTTGGGATCAATGTCGTATCCCTCTCCGTAAAAGACTATTTTGCGACTATATAAACCCTTAAAGGTGTACTACTAATAAATCTGTAGAAAACGACTAGTAACATCGGGAAAATAATTGTTAAGAACGTTAAGTGAAATGTTAAATGTCCTGTTAAGCTTCTTTCATTTCCCATTCGTTTCTACGACTTCACTGTGGTAGAACGATGGTAACGACTAAAACAAGAGAGTAATAACGGGGGACAGCCCACTTGAGTCGAGGCCATATTATAGTCAAAGCAAAACTTTTTAACGATAAATTCGAGCGCGAGTATTCTTTCGAGATAGTTCCCTCTTTAACGGCATCGTACGAACAGGCCAGATTTTGGCTCTTAACTTCGCCCGGAAGCTAATTTTTCAGCCAGCCCGTTAGTCGTGCCGCCACGTTAGTCAACTTTAAAGCCTTCGGCCTGGCTATGAAATGGCTCGAAGGTGTTAAATCACTTCCATCGTTTCCATTTACGAGATGCATGCCTCGCAGGTTTTTTCCCCTGGTCACAGTGGCGCGATATTGCGTATATGCGTTCTGTGATCATTACTATTTGACATTATAGAGCGTGAATCACCTAAAGTTAGCACCTCAAATATATCTTTGCTAGTTTTTGTGATGTATTGCGGAATACAGTAACAATGCTGACGCACTGCGATGCGTAGATGAACAATCATTTTTATTTTCATCAATCAAATTTGACATTTGATGTATCTTTAAAATAGCAAGGGTATTTTAAGTGCAAACGTTAGGTGACTCACCCTATATTGAGGCCATTATTTGAGTCAGTAAGACCATTTATTGGTCCATTTATTATGAAAGTGATGTAAATCCACTTTTGGGTGAAATTTAGGAAACAGATAATTCATTCAGTGTGAATTTTATCTACAAACCATTTACAGTTTGTGTAAACGATTTTCCTTTGTATTGAAATTTTATTGAGTTTGAGAAACGGTTTACAATTTCATCAGATGTTTACCTATTCTTGACGAATTCCGCTGAACTGAATATTTTTCAGTCGTAGGAGTCGACGTACGTAACGAAACGGAGTCGCATTTTTGTGATGTTCCACGTTTTATTACGACTTCATTTCGATTTCGAGCAGTGTACTTTTGCTGTTTGCCCCGCGAGAGCGAGAATAATCGTAAAAATTTGAAATATGACATTCCGAATGGAAATGGGATAAACACGAATGTATTATTCGATCTGCCTTAGATCATAAAAATATAATAAACTTTTTTATCAAGAGATAGGAAAATAGGATGATCGAACTGTTGTAAACACATGAAAAATATTACATATTTTATGTTTCCGAAAATTTATTTTGAAAAAGAGGAAATAATTTGTTTAAATGCTACTTATAATTTCCTGTTTAATCACGATTCCTCTATGAAGCTTTACTCAATCTGTGAAAAGTCCTTTCAATATCTTTCATAGTGAATTGGCTTGATAATGATCTCGTATTTTGCTCGCGTATTCGGTATTGACTGACGAAAGTGAGCGAATAGACCGGCGCTGTTTTTTCGCATTTTTATCATCCGCCGAAATCAGTTAAACCTTTTCGTCAAAGCGGATAGTGTTTTCCGATCCAAATCTCTCCATGATTAGACCTGCGAGTGGTCGAATTCAAATCGACGATTTCGTATTGCAAATCCGTGTTATTTATATTAGCACGAGCATCGTTTGGATGTACGAGAATTGAATATCCGTGTGACTGTTTAATCAAATATAAATGAACAGGATTTTCTATCTCTAATTTTGATATTAAAGAACACCGATGGCCTTGATGATACCGAAAAAAATAATTTGGGGGAAATAATATTTTTGCCATATATTGGTCCTTTGTATCACCATACATATTACGTAAAAAATATTTTTTGCATCACAATAAGCCGGAGATATATTTAGGNATGTCGTTGGTATGCAATATTTTTTTTAATATCTTATCCAGCATTCTGAACCAATTTACCACGCGTTCCTCCCGTTTCCCTTTTAATATTTCCCTAACAGAGCATTCCTCTCTCAGGCTAAAAAAATTGTTGGCACATTTTTCAAAATGGAATAACTTTTAAAGTCATTCTGAGCTACAAACGATTAGCAGTTTAAAAAATCGCAGTTTTTCATGGATTATTTTCGGACTAGGACTGAATAAATAAATTGAAGACATTTTACATATTTCAACGTCTAACTTTTTTATGCTTCCACCGATTTTTATGTAACCGTTTACATGTGTACAACATTTACATTTACAAACGGGATGTTTCAAATTTTTATTAGAGACCTCAATAAAGAAGTTAAAAAATGCAGTGTTCACTTTTTACTTCGCAATTCTGACCACTAAAAATTATGAATAAATCGCTCATTGAATAATAAACTAAGCCTTCTATTATAATTCCCACGAAAAATTATGTCGTTTGGCATTTCAAAAAGCATGCCAATACTTTTGTGAACCACTGACTGTACAAAGGATAATGTTGTTATAGTGAAGTTAAGGTCAGTAGAAGCGTTTCTATACAAATGTTTGATCGCAAACATATTTTTGCGAAGTCACTTGGAGGAAACGGAACCCGCAGTGCAATTAGATACGTGTAACAAACAGAGCCCTGGCGTTAGATTTATGTTGTTTACGCTCTCACTCAGGTACGGGATAAAAAACTAGCGGAGAATGTAAATATCATTTATCTTTCCCATTACGTTTTTTCTCGCCATGAAACGTTAACGTGAACCGGCTGAATATCCTGAAACTTTAAAACATGTTCTGGTTTAATTGGTAACTTATTTAGCCGCCTCGTTACGCAGCACAGTTTTCAGTTCGTCGCACGATAACGATATTAAAATGGCCTCCGTAGAAAGTTACAAGAATTGTTTTATTTGTTCTTATGAAACAGGAGGCAAAATATTTTTCGAACTACTATTAATAACTTAAAATTTTAATATCAATTTCTGTTGAAATTCTCGAGTATCAAAACTTCTCTAAACACTTGATGCAACTTTTTATTAACTCTCGCGACAAAGTTATCCTCACTCCAAAAAGTTCTAAGGGAAATGCAAGATTGAGTATTATTATTATTCTTGAATTGTTCAAGTTCCATCAACTCCAAGAGTCATTAGCATTACTACATTGATTATGTATTGCTTGGAAAAATCATTTAAACAGATTCGAAGACTGAGTAGTCCATGCGATCAAATTAGTAAATAGTACAAAACTTATTGGACAGATTCGATGTGCGCATATATTTTTAAACAAGACTGAACAAGAATAGCGAGTTTCATTAGGTAGGAACAAGTATCGGTGTTGCGATTCAGGAAGAAGTACTATTATTGCAAATCGATAACTTGTCTCCCGCAAAAGTGCGAAGTACTTACTAACCGATGGTGTAGGTTGGACGGTATGAAAAAGTGTATAATGATCATACGCGGAATCATTTTTCCTTCTGCGAGCATCAACATCGGCAATTCAGCAAACTTGAATCCGCAAACCCGATAAAATGGGTCAATTACAGTACGAAGCGAGACCTTCATTGTACACTTGTTACGTTTATTATTGGAAGTTATGTATTGATGTCCATCGATGGTCCACTTTAATCAAGTTTTCACTTGATCTGTACTTCACGCGAAGTACAACTCAAATTCTGTTCAATAAGCTGTATGGCAATTAGTAGAATTATGTGAACAAAAAATCTTCAATATCTATTGTATAATTAAAGCAAATCATACTTGATTAGATTTAGATAGAACATAACTAAACGTAAAATGCATACAAAATAAACACAACATTCTTTGGTATATAATCACGTTCAAACTTATCCGTCTACGTGACATTAAAATACAAATGTATTTTCATGATGTTTGCCTCTCTTTCTCTGTTGTATAACGCTAACTTATAGTTTATTAAAAGTAATACAGCTTTTGCGGTATTACGAAAACTACAGTTGAACTCGGAAGTTCGGGTGCGAAAAGCAAAGCAATTGGGGAAAAGCGGCTAATATGTAGGTTGTAGGTTCAAATGTTGGGGATTAGGATTTGTAAGTCCGGGAATATCAGGGTTGAAGTTCGAAGATAGGACGAAAATTGCAAAAGTGAGTCAAAAAGTGAGATCATAGGATGATGAATAGAATATAGATAGATTAGATACAGATAATAGAAAATAGTAAATCTATATCTAATTTAAATACTAAATGTCGTTGGTATGCAATATTTTTTTTAATATCTTATCCAGCATTCTGAACCAATTTACCACGCGTTCCTCCCGTTTCCCTTTTAATATTTCCCTAACAGAGCATTCCTCTCTCAGGCTAAAAAAATTGTTGGCACATTTTTCAAAATGGAATAACTTTTAAAGTCATTCTGAGCTACAAACGATTAGCAGTTTAAAAAATCGCAGTTTTTCATGGATTATTTTCGGACTAGGGCTGAATAAATAAATTGAAGACATTTTACATATTTCAACGTCTAACTTTTTTATGCTTCCACCGATTTTTATGTAACCGTTTACATGTGTACAACATTTACATTTACAAACGGGATGTTTCAAATTTTTATTAGAGACCTCAATAAAGAAGTTAAAAAATGCAGTGTTCACTTTTTACTTCGCAATTCTGACCACTAAAAATTATGAATAAATCGCTCATTGAATAATAAACTAAGCCTTCTATTATAATTCCCACGAAAAATTATGTCGTTTGGCATTTCAAAAAGCATGCCAATACTTTTGTGAACCACTGACTGTACAAAGGATAATGTTGTTATAGTGAAGTTAAGGTCAGTAGAAGCGTTTCTATACAAATGTTTGATCGCAAACATATTTTTGCGAAGTCACTTGGAGGAAACGGAACCCGCAGTGCAATTAGATACGTGTAACAAACAGAGCCCTGGCGTTAGATTTATGTTGTTTACGCTCTCACTCAGGTACGGGATAAAAAACTAGCGGAGAATGTAAATATCATTTATCTTTCCCATTACGTTTTTTCTCGCCATGAAACGTTAACGTGAACCGGCTGAATATCCTGAAACTTTAAAACATGTTCTGGTTTAATTGGTAACTTATTTAGCCGCCTCGTTACGCAGCACAGTTTTCAGTTCGTCGCACGATAACGATATTAAAATGGCCTCCGTAGAAAGTTACAAGAATTGTTTTATTTGTTCTTATGAAACAGGAGGCAAAATATTTTTCGAACTACTATTAAT
>NW_017143004.1:323294-325281 GCF_001652005.2 Ceratina calcarata
CAATAAACTGGATAAAATACTAAACTCAATAAAAACTCCAAAATTCGTAGGAAATTCAGTTCTATTATACAAATCCACAAATGTACAAGACTCTATTTAAGACAGAAGACTCTGTTCAAACGATAGAATTAAATCTTATTTCATATACCAATCCTCTGTTCCTCGATAAAAAAAGGAACCATCGATTTCCTTCGACATGATTTTTCATGGCTCACGAGATAATATATGGAGTTTCCTCTATCGCTAAGAAGCATTTTCCCTAAAGCACCGAGAAGATATGGCACGAGAATAATGCTCTGGTTCTTCAGTATGTGATAACGTTTCAGCATTCACGGAAAACAACGCGTTTACTGCACTGCATTATCCCACGACCGCAGGAAATATTTTACTTCTGAATTGTTACAAGTTGGAGAAAGTGATAAAATAAACTTCTTTCGTATGTGCTTGCCTTCAAAATTGATCCGAAAAAAAATAAACTTACTCGAGGTGCTGCTTTAATAAATTAATTTGATAGTCATTTCTTTTATAACAAATAAAATACTAATTATGAAGATAAAAAGAACAGCAGTATTTTTATTATAGATATCTTCACATATTATACTGATTGTGATTATACAGAGGAATATTTCTATGTATGAATAGTTTTCCATGAATCAAGTATAATTGCTACTATCGAAGATGCGACACTAATTAAACTTTACTTCAATTCGCATTTGTTAAAAAGACGTGTGCTGCATGGAACACGAATGTCGACCGTTCAAATCGATTTTCGATTGCTATTTTACTGGGAAATGAAATGAAATTTGCATTATCGTGATTGTTATTGACACGCGCTTCGACTTTTAATGCAACGACCACGCAAATCGATCTTTTCTTAACGCTTCAATCAGTTGTACACACCAATTCTTATTCCTATTAATTCAATTTACAATCTACATTAATAATATCAAATGATTGCATTATATCATACGCTGACGTAATATTAAGCTGGTATTCACTGTGGAAGAAAATTGTATGATAATTTATATTACATAAAATCAGTCCCTAATTTTCTCCCAGTAATCTCATTCTAAAATGTACAGACTACTACTAAAACGAAAATTATTCTTAAAATTATGTCAACATGGAAAAAAATAAAGTTGCATAGCATCAACCATAAATTTATAACTCATACTTGTTCGTCAGTTAATGTTCTTTCTGTCTTATATTTTTCATAAATAAAATTTGAAGAAAACGTTCACAATTTTAAAAAATTACATAAAAAGATTTTGCCTTCCCTTTGCATGTAATATGTATTCATCTTCGGTCAAATAGTATGATCGAAAAATGCATTTAGGTGCACTCCTTTAGAAGCTCTCTCCAAAATGTATCGCGTTCGCATTTCTCGGCTCGTAATTTTACCCTGCGGATCAAGGAGGAAATCGTTGCTGGGACGAAGGCCGGAAACGTCACGTCCCCGTAGCTACGATGGACGGTAAGAGGTATTCGAGGTGGAGCGATTTCTTCCGACGCGAACCCGTCCATTATTCCATCCCCTATTACAATCGGTTCAATGGCCACGGGAATCATTTGTCTTTTATCGGAGCGAAAATATCGTGTTGCATTACAGGCAGCTGTATGACGCTCGGAAATGCGCAGATTGCTGGCCAGAAGTGGTCGTCGTCGTCGTCAATGGACAGGGGGTAAACCACTATGACGAATCAAACGGCCAATTACTATGGGGACGTTTATCAATGGAATCGCACGGTATCGACGGATGGACAAGATACGCCGACGGAGTACTATCTGCCGAATTGGACGGATCTCGTTCTGGCGGGGCTGTTCACGATGTTGATCATCGTCACAATAGTAAGCAACAATTAGGCGCCCGGTCTTCTCTGCCCGAAAGAGGTGCTTTCTATGGAATGGGTTAATGATGGTAATGGACGGTATTGTTTGTCCAGTCCGACAGAATCTGTGATAGACCAATTCTGTAAATCTTCAGAGA
>NW_017143004.1:326784-328887 GCF_001652005.2 Ceratina calcarata
TGCAGGAAACGATTACTTCCTCGTATGTTAATTAAACGTACTTAGGCAGATGTCAATATAATAACTATGATTAATTGTATTGCAGGTGGGCAACACTCTAGTAATAATTGCTGTGATAACAACGAGGCGCCTACGATCCGTTACTAATTGTTTTGTGTCCAGTTTGGCTGCAGCGGATTTGTTGGTTGGTTTGGCTGTCATGCCGCCAGCAGTAGTGCTACAGGTATATGAAAGTATTTATAATACATAAATACTTGAAACATAGTAGAACCTCGATTATTATCCAATCAGTCCGGGGGCACCTAGCGCTGTTCGGATAATATAGGCTCAGGTAGTGACCCTTGAGGGACGGACTACATAAAATATGCCTAAACCGGAAGTTGCATGATCATGTTTTTAAGTTCGAATGCGACAACCTATAGGCTCGCATGCTATCCCGCGGTTCGAAAAAACGAGGTTCCACTATTATAATAAAGTCTCTCTCTCTTTAAAGAAGATATTTAATATGTCCGAAAATTTTGGGACTAACCGTCTACGTATTATCGAGGTCAAATAGATGAAAAGGGTTCATATAAACTTATTTCCGAATGTGCCTCTTTGGACACCCAGTATGTAGAGACGAGTTAATATAAAAATATACGAAATGCCTTACAAAATTTAACATTAAAAAAGCACATGGCAAACGGTAAATGCGATTATGAATTTGACATGAAAAGGTACGCAGTAATAGAGTGAATGAATATATTGTATATGCACAAAGTGGAGCTGTAAATCAGAGAACCTGTGGAATTGAGTAGTATAAGTCAACGACAGTGCGTGCCTCGATCGCGAGACATTTCGGATTTTGCATACGCTTCCCTACCGGAAAGTTCAAGTCGTTCGTGCAAGGATACTGCAAATGTTGCTGCCGCGTAAATCAATAGCGCGAGATTTCATGAGTTCGTGGAAGCGGACGCGTCAGGACGATATACCTGTGCCATAAAAGTCAAGAGAGTTGCGTTTGGAAATGATCACCATTTTAACAGTCATTCATACGTAAACGCCTTTAATAAAGTACATACGAATATCTTCTATTTATAAAGCATACATATAAGATATTTAATTTAAATNTGCGTGTTTAATCTTTAGAAGTTTGGCTTACTGTTGGAGGACGTCAGTAAACGAGTTAAATATTTTAATATAATTTAATTAGAATGAATAATAAATAAAGTAAATAATATAATTAAGATATAATTATAGCACTCTGTAATTATTGAATCAATATTTATAATATTTATAATATAATACAATATAAAATAAATATCTTCTATACCAAATTCATGAATGGTCGTAATTAGAATCATAATGATTGCAATTGTAATCAATTATTATGTAACTGGAGATTCTTCTATGGAATCAAAATGATGAATTAGTAGTTCTTTGAATAGTTGAATACACATTTGGAGCTGAGTACATAAAAACCCATTGAATGATGTCACTTCTAATCGATTTGGCTTTTGAAACGCGCGTGTGTTGAATTTTCGCTGCAGCTGATTTCTAATAAAACGCGATAGTACGATACTAATAAGACGAATTTGACGAAGCTCACAGGTGGTACCTGGGAGTTGGGCGAGGTGCTCTGCGACTCGTGGGTCTCCCTCGACGTTCTTCTCTGTACTGCCAGCATTCTATCTTTATGCGCCATATCAATAGACAGGTAAGTCGTTCGCTGGCCCGGACTCTGATTTTCATCATATAAACACCGAATGAGACGATCGTGGAAAGATTTGATTGCGCGTAAATGAGTAATGATAGAAAACAGGCAATTAAACGAATTGCAGTGGTAACGTATCTAATTTAGTGTTCGAGGAAGATCGTTTAAAGTTTATAGGAGATTTCACGGGATTTTGAAGACGCGAATTGGTACAAATTAACTGGCCGATCACGTCCTCGCTTGTTCCCCATCCGCGAGGTTTGTATCGATCTACTCTTACTCCATTCAAGCGTAACAGCATCCATGAAGATTAAAAATATTTCGATCAAAACGAGTGCAGATTATAGTGAATACCGTGAGCACCGACGGCGGATATTAAAATATTCTAAAATATTTAATAATCTCTGTAC
>NW_017143005.1:0-5734 GCF_001652005.2 Ceratina calcarata
TGTAGTGAATAGCCGGTTCGGCAAGACATACCAATTCCTAGCTAGGAGGAACATCTATTGAAGGAAGTAGCGGCCACGCAGAAGAAGTTCGCGGTGAAGCGTATACGAGCCACGACTTGTTCCAGTAACTGGACATTTCGGAGTTGCGTTCAACACAGGTTCTTAGGTCGGAAAGACTGAATCCACCGTCTTAGGCCACCTTTAAGATTGAATTAGAAACGGCTGACGGCTAGGGCAGTACGTCGCGTTACACGCACTGCTGCAGTTCGTCATCCTCGGGTCCTTCCTGGTGCGGTAAGTTACATCGCGCCCTAGAAGGTCGGGTCTCGAAGCTCTTTACTACGAGCTTCCACCAGTTTCGCGGTGTGGAGGGACGAACGTTGACCGTGATTCTGCTCCGTTTCACGGCAAGGGACTTACTTGTGAAGCCGCTGCATTCATCGATAAAATAATTCAGTCCAATGCGCAGAGTTCTGCCCAGAAGCGGCGACTCATACCGCACGGGATCGAAGTGCGACGAAAATTCTTATCTAATTCACTTTTGCAACATTTCAGGAATACCGAACGTCGAAGACGTTGAAAGAGTACCTTGACGAAGGACACATACAAGGACCAGCACGGACGGCGCCGATTTAGCCGACGATGGTCGGGACGCAGCATTCCCCGGCAATTCCGGATAAAGAGGCCTGCCGTACCAGTTCATTGCTCTGAATAAACGTGTTAATAGTGCAAAATCAAGTATCCGGTTTATTTCGCGTCTCGTTCCTCGAACCCGAACCCGTTAGGGACCACCTACCCCCTAACAAATAATAATAACAATGTACTGTTTTTTGTTATGTACATTATTTCTTATAAGGCTTTCATTTACTTTGTTTACATTACATTATTACAGTCCCGTAGCCCGCAGAGATTATGGCTAAGAGAAATTCTTCTTCTCATCTGACTATAGTAACGGGTTATGAAAATCTGACCAGTAAAAAATGGTTCACTGCATTGTTACTATACGCATTTCTCTCTACTTGCATTTTTCCTATTATAATTACAAGATATTTGCTCTATTCCTTTAGACAAGAAGTATATTCGTCTCTCAAACATAAATCATTGCTTGTATCAAATTTAATTTTCGTACAACTTTCTGACAAAAATATTATGGTGACGTATAGTGGGAAGGAAAGGGAAGGGAAGCATCAGCACCATACATTCATAAAAAAATATTGTTAGATAATGACCAGTATTTGGCTATAATTTTTTAGCCAGTATGTTATATCAAGTTACTGGTTAAAAATTATAGTTAAACATGTATGTAGTTAAACTTAATTTCTAGCGCAACATATATCGGTAACGATGCACCGATCTTTCTCCTACACTCGACTGTCCCAGCGAGATATTCCTTTGGTCTTCGAAGCGAGTTTCGTTGGTCAGTGCATTTTGGTGTCGGGACCATCGGAAGCTGCGTCGGGACCATCGAAAGCTGCGTTCTGACCATCGTGCTTTGCAACGATCCGTTGTGACCGGCATCGCGGCAATACTGGTTGAACGGTAGTAGGTGAAATTTTGCAAAGGAAAATTGCCCAGCATCAATTGTAGCATAGCGATCCGCGGAGAAAGCTGACCAAAATATTGAAGATCATTTTTCATGAAAATTTTGGTACACCACGGTTTTCGAAGGTCGTCGAATCTGAACACGAGATTGCCAAAAACGAAACGGTGCACGCGTCATGAAAGTGTCCAGCGAAAATTCGATGACTTTCAAGGTCGTCGAAATCGAAAATGCGGGAAACCAAATTGGCGGATAGTTAAAAAAAAATTGTCCGCCGCAGCCTGAATTTCGTGTACAAAAGGTTGTCGTCGAAATGGAAATAATAAAAAAGAAAATGGATGGAATTTCAATTAACGCAAATGCAAATTTATGTCAAAGCCATTAATTGAAATTACAACAAATAATGAACGTTAATTGAAATTGCAACAAATGATTAACGTTAATTGCAATGGAAGTTAGAAATAGAAATATAATTGCATGGACTGTACTGGACAAGTGATTGATATGAGTAAGGGTAGATCGTCGAAATCAGATATACGTGAATTACGACGCGCGGTTGTACCTCACATTTGGCAGCAGTTAAACGAAACGTGAAAGGGAATCCTTTCCTGCGCTGGTTTTCTAGGAGACAATGTTTATTGCCGTCAACATGTTTTTTCAGGGATAATCCAAGAGAGAGTTTCGTTTTTCAAGACTTTATGGCAGGGTATTGATAATCGTGCGGCCAACGGAATGCAGAACAAAAGGGAAATCCAGACGTTCGTAAAACTCGTAAGTGCGAGTCGAAGTCCTGGGTCTTGTCGTCAGTTCGAGTGTTTCGCACGTGGAAAATTTCTAAAGATACGACGGAACCGAAGGTCGGGTTTATTTAAAAATGAAAACACATTTTTCTTAACAAGGTGGTCCGCAGAGTGGGGACCACTTTTCAAGAAGAAAAACTTGCGGGCAGACAGTCAGTTGATTCCGACTTGACGTACGAAGCAGAATCATGGCACACCAATTTTCGAACGCAGATTACTATCACATGTTCGTGGTGTATGCCCAGGCTGATTGTAATCCGATAGCGGCTGTGAACCTGTTTAGGGAGCAGTATTCCAATAGGATACTGCCAAGTGCTCAGACATTTGGCCGATTGGCGAAGCGAGTGTTTTCCACAGGGTACACTCAGCCTCGTCGCGAGGAAGTCGGTTTCGCGAGTCGGGCGTCCGCGTCGCGGACGGACCGAGTGCTCGCGGAATTCGACCGGGACCCTACTCAGAGTATACGTGATGTCAGCCGCAGAACAAAGTAAGTTTCTTATTATGTATCAGTTGGCCAGTCATCATTACGATTTCATTGCATGTTTTACAATGAATTTTTAATTTTTGTTCCAGTATCAGCCGATCCGTTATTCACAGAATCCTGCGGGAGAACAGGATGCACCCGTACCGTTACATGCGGGTGCACCAACTCCTGCCGCAGGAGCGGGTTGAATACTCGACGTGGCTCGTGGAGAAGAGCGCATGAGATCCGTCGTTCCTGTCGCGTATGTTGTGGTCCGACTAAGTCCTCTTCACGAGGGAAGGGTGCTTTAACGGCCACAACTCTCACGTATGGGATGACGCGAATCAGTTTGCTTTAAGAGAACACGGGATACAGGATCGCTGGTCAATTAATTTAATTAAAGGAAAAAGTTGTTTAAAATCACCTCATGAACCTCCCATTAAAATATGTACCACTCGTCATACATATACAGGTCCCAAGTCCCAAAACTAGTGTAAGATATTAAAATGGAAGGTTTCTGATGTGATTTTAAACAATATTTTCCTTAGCGAAAAAGTTATTCGAGGTGTGGTTGAGGAGTTATTAACAAAAAACCCCGACCAATCAGAGCGCTCGGTAGGCGCAAGCTCCGAATTGGGAGCGTTGGCTCGGACGCCCGACTTTTGACGCGTGAACAACCACTCCGCTCAATACGAAGCGTTTTAAGCACAATGCAATACAAGAATTTCTTGATTCAGATGTAATTCTGTAAAGATTTTGCTCATTTAATAAATGCCCATAAGGAAGAACTTGTAATTTCAACTAGCTGGAGTATTAGAATAACAAGTTCCAAAGTTTATTTTTGTATGCTGGCATGTGATGATAATTCTGACTTCTCGACACTTCATACACAGATTATAATTAGCAGCGACATGAAACTACAAGTACTTCATAATGGTAACAATATTTTTCTTCACATGACTTACACTGGGTATTGCCTATAGATAAAATTATTTCTAGATGGTCACAAATACAAAATTTATTAAGCAGATACAGTACAACAGATAGTATAATAGATTCTGGCACTGATATATGTTTTATTGAAAGGTGTTTAAAGAACGGTGTTTTAACATTAAAAAGAAAAAGAAGGTTTACGAAGTTTTCTCGGTCTTATACGATTGAATTTATAATAGAGCGTTAGATTTCGAATTGATCGCGTATAAGAAACGGTGTGACGTTTCTTATACCGATGAGTCAACGCGAGCCGTAAGAGAAGAAAAAATAACAACACCTTGGAACAGGTGTTCTCACTCTACGCACAATATGTAAAATTAAAGGACAGACTAATTCGTCAATTACGCCGCATAGCGGAGGAGATTAGTTTTCCTGGACGGAAAAGTGGAGCTCCGCGGTCTGTCTGCATATAGCCGTCAAAGGGAACAGATCGGACGATTTCGATACCGATTTCACTGTTCCTCAAATAATTCAATTATACTCTAAAATTATCGCAGGAAAGGACGAGGCATGATTGTCTTATAGTTCCTCGCAATCTTTTTATCTTCCGAAGAAGCGAATCGAAACATTTTCTTTCGATTCGTACTTAGATTGCCCCCGCATTGATTTTCATTTGCAGGGAACGATATACGAACAGGAGGTCGTATCTTGCCAGCGGATTACGCTCCGGATCAGTGTCCAATTGTTGGTCGACCGCCGGTTGTGGGATCGGCGCATTCGTAAAGGGCCTGCAGTGGATCTTTACCCGATACTGTAGAGTTCCGCGAATAATACGCGCTTCAGACCTCTCTGGTGAAGGTGCACCAGAAGAAGTGCAGCTTGCAAGCGTACTGAGCTTGTGCATGCCGGTAGGAGTTCGGATTTACGACCCGAACTCCCGCGTACAGCCACAGTAGCTGTGCGTGCAGTTGCAAGCGGCGTACCGCGAGCACTGTTTCGGCTTACCGAAATTCAGTGAGGAAAAATCAGGGCGACGAAGGAAAGCGTATTCTCTTCCATATAATCCTTCACAGTACACGACTGTCATTCAGTCGTTAATTCAAATTAATAAAACCGTTTCGTTCTGTTGCTTTGTTTACAGAGACAGGCGATAGACGTTCGGCCTCAGCCTACGAGAAAAAAAATCAAACATCAAATTTGTGTTTACTTTAAGGAATCGCCGATAGTGTCGGCGGTTCAATAAATACTCGCTGATAAAAGGATTAATACTTTTATTTAATTTACCCAGCTTCGCTCTTTCCCGGTACCAGCAGAATTTTGTTAGGCTAAATCTCCTAACAAACGGCATCTTGAGAAATCTCTTGAAGTACTCAATAAGGCATATATAATTGCAGAATCAATTGATTACGATTATACAAAAAATCTTGAAATAGTCATTGATTAAATAAAGCAGATGAAGAGCAAGAACAATAGATACAAATCATGCACCATTATTATGGCCTTTTCGTTGTACAGTCAATCGTCGGCTACGTACAATATATTAAAAGGTTTTTTAATTCTACCTCATAAACGGTATTACAGTATCTTTCATCAAACGTTACAGTTACACTTGCTAATGACGCGAGAAATGAAAATTACCTCACTAGCATTTCATCTAGTTTATCGCGTAGAGAAAAAGTTGTAATTTTATTAATTGACGAAATTTACATTTCTTCTAAATTATAAAACAAATCGAATAAACTCACGGGATGCGCCACAAATTCTATGCAATTGGCAAAAACCATTGTTGGGACTCGGATATATACAGGGTGTAAACCTACTAGTGGGCAATATTTTAAGGACGTGTTCTTTGGTCGAAAATAAGTCGAAAATCAAGAGAGAAAAAATTGCGTTCAGGGCTTCGTTAATTAGTTATTAACATTTAAAAATTCGATGTTTTTGCCCCTAAAATTGGCAATCTGACTTGCATCGACGGACGTTTTCGGCATACGCTCAGCT
>NW_017143005.1:6811-17463 GCF_001652005.2 Ceratina calcarata
TTATTGAAAGGTGTTTAAAGAACGGTGTTTTAACATTAAAAAGAAAAAGAAGGTTTACGAAGTTTTCTCGGTCTTATACGATTGAATTTATAATAGAGCGTTAGATTTCGAATTGATCGCGTATAAGAAACGGTGTGACGTTTCTTATACCGATGAGTCAACGCGAGCCGTAAGAGAAGAAAAAATAACAACACCTTGGAACAGGTGTTCTCACTCTACGCACAATATGTAAAATTAAAGGACAGACTAATTCGTCAATTACGCCGCATAGCGGAGGAGATTAGTTTTCCTGGACGGAAAAGTGGAGCTCCGCGGTCTGTCTGCATATAGCCGTCAAAGGGAACAGATCGGACGATTTCGATACCGATTTCACTGTTCCTCAAATAATTCAATTATACTCTAAAATTATCGCAGGAAAGGACGAGGCATGATTGTCTTACAGTTCCTCGCAATCTTTTTATCTTCCGAAGAAGCGAATCGAAACATTTTCTTTCGATTCGTACTTAGATTGCCCCCGCATTGATTTTCATTTGCAGGGAACGAGATACGAACAGGAGGTCGTATCTTGCCAGCGGATTACGCTCCGGATCAGTGTCCAATTGTTGGTCGACCGCCGGTTGTGAGATCGGCGCATTCGTAAAGGGCCTGCAGTGGATCTCTACCCGATACTGTAGAGTTCCGCGAATAATACGCGCTTCAGACCTCTCTGGTGAAGGTGCACCAGAAGAAGTGCAGCTTGCAAGCGTACTGAGCTTGTGCATGCCGGTAGGAGTTCGGATTTACGACCCGAACTCCCGCGTATAGCCACAGTAGCTGTGCGTGCAGTTGCAAGCGGCGTACCGCGAGCACTGTTTCGGCTTACCGAAATTCAGTGAGGAAAAATCAGGGCGACGAAGGAAAGCGTATTCTCTTCCATATAATCCTTCACAGTACACGACTGTCATTCAGTCGTTAATTCAAATTAATAAAACCGTTTCGTTCTGTTGCTTTGTTTACAGAGACAGGCGATAGACGTTCGGCCTCAGCCTACGAGAAAAAAAATCAAACATCAAATTTGTGTTTACTTTAAGGAATCGCCGATAGTGTCGGCGGTTCAATAAATACTCGCTGATAAAAGGATTAATACTTTTATTTAATTTACCCAGCTTCGCTCTTTCCCGGTACCAGCAGAATTTTGTTAGGCTAAATCTCCTAACAAACGGCATCTTGAGAAATCTCTTGAAGTACTCAATAAGGCATATATAATTGCAGAATCAATTGATTACGATTATACAAAAAATCTTGAAATAGTCATTGATTAAATAAAGCAGATGAAGAGCAAGAACAATAGATACAAATCATGCACCATTATTATGGCCTTTTCGTTGTACAGTCAATCGTCGGCTACGTACAATATATTAAAAGGTTTTTTAATTCTACCTCATAAACGGTATTACAGTATCTTTCATCAAACGTTACAGTTACACCTGCTAATGACGCGAGAAATGAAAATTACCTCACTAGCATTTCATCTAGTTTATCGCGTAGAGAAAAAGTTGTAATTTTATTAATTGACGAAATTTACATTTCTTCTAAATTATAAAACAAATCGAATAAACTCACGGGATGCGCCACAAATTCTATGCAATTGGCAAAAACCATTGTTGGGATTCGGATATATATACATATATAGAGAGCTCGTGCGCGTGCCCGATCACCGGAGTAGCGGAAGTATGTACCGGGGAACATGGCGTAGAGCGCCCTGTCTGCGAAGGACCGAATACATGTAAGGAAATCGGTATGAATAAAAGTAATCTGAAGA
Source organism: Ceratina calcarata (assembly GCF_001652005.2). Classification (NCBI taxonomy): domain Eukaryota; kingdom Metazoa; phylum Arthropoda; class Insecta; order Hymenoptera; family Apidae; genus Ceratina; species Ceratina calcarata. The sequence continues at coordinate 8,613 of NW_017143005.1, forward strand.
CTGAGTATCGTACAACCTATTATTTTCTCCCTGTAGAACAACCTCTTTACGTTGGAACATAACGACCATTTTAGCCTTTATGATAAACTCAGCTTTTAGTAATTTTTCAGAGATAGTTAAGCTATTACTAGTATTTAATACTACCGGAAATGAGATGGTGCCTATTGTTCTTCAAATTATAGAATCTGTTCAAAACTGCGGTTTTGAAATAGTAAGCATAGTCATAGATAATCACAAAATCAATAGAAATATGTTTAATAATCTATCTTGTAATGGCAGTAGTTTTCCTAATCCTTTACTAACTAATAAAACCATTTTTCTTTCTTCCGATTTTGTCCATATTTTGAAAAATATAATAAATAAGTGGTTAAACTTAAAAAATGTAGATAAAACTTTTGTGTTTCCCGATTTTCATTCAAGTAAATTAAAATTAGCAAAATTTAATGATTTACGTACAGTATATAATCTCGAAAAACATATCATTGTTAAAAAAGCATACAAATTAAATTCTAAATCATTATATCCTTTGAGCGGCAAAAGGTTTTTCTAGTCGATAACATTTTCCACCAATCCACAATAGCAGCATTACAAGATTTCCTGGGAATATTTCGCAACTGGTGAGACATCGTAAATAATACTTGCACTATGAAAGGTGTGATGTAGGAACGGGAGTAAGGTGAGCAGACTGCAGCACGAGCGTATTGAATGGTTTATTCCTTAGTCAGGTTCGGACACGTTCAGCGAATGACCGTTAAAACAAAAGACTCAAAGTCCTCCGGTACGCGCATGTACAATACCCATAACATTACCGACTGGTGATACACCACAATTCCTCCCCCTCTTTTTGACTTCGGTACGATTTACATTAAGTTTTGTTCTTTAATCGAGGTGAACGCCGGAGAGGGTGCTTAATAGTTCCTCTAGCAACAATTTGATCGGTATGGCGCTTCCACGTTGTGTCCGGTGCCACCTTAACTTCGAAAGTTGAGGGAGATAATTGCTTCGTAATTTCACCCTGTACTCGTTTTTCCCCGTGTGCGCCGTGGTTGTCAGTGAGGACACTATCGCCCTCACGCAGGGTTACATTTCGCCGCCCTGCATACGACTTCGCTTGCGCCTGCTGACTTTTTTCAACTATGTCCCTTGTACGTGGGCGTACTAGATTGAATCGCGATCTTATTTCTCTCTTGTAGAATAGGCACGCAGGACTCTTCCCTGTCGTCGCGTGGGGTGTGCTACGGTAGTCGTGCAAGAAAAGATTAATCGCATTCTCCAGCTTTCCTCCCTCTTTTACAATTTTCGTGACCGCGTTCTTAAATGTACCCACAAAATTTTCGGCTGCGCCGTTCGATGCGGGATGATAAGGCGGAGAAAAACTGTGCTTAATTCTATTTTGTTCCAAGAAGCTCTTAAATTCTATGCTTGTGAATTGTCGTCCGTTGTCTGACACTATGTGTATTGGCAATCCGTGTCTGCTAAATAAATTTTGCAGTTCCTCGATTACTCGATACGATTTGGTGTTTTCTTTGAAATCCATTACTTCTGGCCACTTCGAGTGCGCGTCTATTATTACAAGGAACATTCTGCCGTAAAATGGGCCTAGAAAATCGATATGTAAACGACTCCACGCTTGCTCTGGCCATGGCCATGGTGTTAACGGTGCTTTTGGGGGGCTTTTCTGTTGTTCTAGACAAATTTTACAGGATTTTACTAAGTTTTCTATTGCGTAATCTAGGCTAGGCCACCAAAAGTATGATCTTGCCAACATTTTCATTCTTACTATGCCCATGTGCGACGCGTGAAGTTGCTTAAGTATCGGTACGCGTAACACTTCTGGTATAATAACTCGATATCCCCAGAAAATGCAGTTATCCTCTACGGTTAGCTCTAATTTCCTCTGGAAGTATTTCTTTTCCTCGTCGGATAATTCACTCGACGTATTCGACCAACCGCATGCTATATACTTTAATATATCTTTCAAAATCGGATCACGTCTCGTTTCTAACGCTATTTCTTTACAATCGATGCCTTTTAGACCTTCCTGTATGTAATATACAGGCGTGAAATCTGCGGTAAAGATATCTGAGCTATCCTCGATAGGTAACCGTGATAGGGCATCGCAGTTACCGTTTGCTTCCGAGCGAATGTATTCGATTTTATACTTAAACCCGGATAAAAAATATGCCCAGCGCTGTAGTCTACTTGCTGCTGTGAGTGGTATGCCCGCTTTCGGACCCAAAATGTACTCTAACGGCTTATGATCCGTACGAAGCGTTATCTCTCTCCCGTATATGAAGTCGTAGAAACGCGTAAACCCGAATACGATTGCACTCGCCTCTTTATCAATTATTGCCCTACTCATTTCTTTCGCTGGTATTCTTTTTGACGCGTATGCGATTGGTCTCTCACTACCGTCCTTGTATTGGTGCGAGAGGATCGCTGACAATCCGTACGCCGATGCATCACATGCCAAAACAACTTTTTCGTTCGGATCAAAATGAGCTAATACCCGCGGTGAAATTAGTTCCGACTTTACCCAAGTAAAAGCTTTTTCGCATGCGTCAGACCATACAAATTCTTTCGCATTTGCACAATCGTATAGTGGTTTTAGATTATCCGACCGTTTTTCTATGAACCTAGCATAAAAATTAATTAATCCTAAAAACGAGGCTAATTGCTTGTGATTTACTGGTCTGGGCGCTTCGACCATTGCTCGTACTTTAGCTTTTGATTTATGCAATCCGTTACTGTCTATCACATACCCTAACGTTTCAATACTGTCCTTCATAAAATCGCACTTGGTTTTACTAAGACGAAACCCATTCTTTTCCAAACGCTTGCATACTTCAATTAAGTTTCTTAAATGCTTTTCCTCAGCTTCGCCTGTAACAAAAATATTGTCGAGATACGCTATTACATGAGGAATGCCTTGCAAACATTGTTCCATCTTGTTTTGAAAATCTCCCGGGCCGGATGCTACGCCTTCTGGCATTTTCTTATAACGAAATAACCCGAGATGCGTGGTAATTGTTAAATATGTCCGCGATGCTTCTTCAACTGGTATTTGCATGTACGCGTGTTTCAAATCTAACTGGGAAAACTTTTTGCCCCCTTGCAATACCCTGAAGATGTCGTCAATTCTCGGTAACAGTCTTGTCGACGATCAAATATGGATTTATCGTTAACTTAAAATCCCCGCATATTCGGATGTCACCGTTGCCTTTATGTACCGGGACGATCGGCGTTGCCCATTCGCTTGACTCGACTTTTTCTAGATGCCCCAGGTCTTGTAAGCGCGTCAACTCTTTTTCAATTTTATCCTTAATCGCATACGGAACGTGTCTCGCCTTGAGAGCCCGCGGCTTAACGTTTTCTTTTACGTAGATTTTCATTTTGCCGCTGGTAAAATAGCCTGGTTCGTTGCTAAATAATTTGCTAAATCGCTTTACAATTTCGTTTCCTATCTTACTCTTTTCTACTTTCTCCAAACTGCATATCTGTTTGGGAATCATATTGGCACCCGCCGCTAGATTGAGAGGCCATAGCCCGAACGCGGCTAACCATTGTCGTCCGACTAACGGTGGGTTAGCTCCTGGCATAACGAGACACGCTAACTGTCGTTTACAAGTTGACCAAACTACCTTCAAATTTACTAATATACCCCTTGGGCATAAATCTGTCTCTTCGTAACCACGCAATACAATTGTTGTACTTTGCATTGGAATATCAACAAAAAATTCCCGGTATGTTTTTTCTGAAATAACAGTGTAATATGTACCGGTGTCGATTTGAAAAGAAAAGTCTCTATCATTAACTGTCACTTTGAAAAATTGCGGTTCCGCAGTCGAATGCGGATCGTTCGCTACGTAACTACACGATTTTAATTGAAAAAAATCGTCCGTCGATTGACCTGCGTCGTCTACATTTTGCATATCCGCGTTTGCTAAATCGTCGGGCTGCAAGAATTTTACTTCCGGTTTCGCTGCTACATTCTTGCATCGACACGCGGCCTCGATGTGCCCTCTTCGTTTACAATAATTACACGTTTAAAATCTATAACAACACACTCTCGCCCAATGATTCGATTTCCCGCAACAATAACATATTACCGAAGTTCCGCCGCGACTGCTGTCCCCGTTCGCACGCGCGATGTCGTGTTGCTGCGGCTGCCTCTGCTCCTTACGATTCTGCATGCTGGTTGAATGCCGTGCTCCTGAAGGTCCATTCCGATGCGACCGACCCCGATGCTGTTGCTGCGTCCCCATGGCAAATACTTCTCCTCGGCTGTCCTTGTGCTCCAACGTTTTCCAGGAGCCTGTAGCGTCCTTGACCGCACGTTCGTGTGCTGTTGCTTCCTCGACTGCTCCATCGAACGTTAATTCTTCTTTCTTAAACAGTTCCACTCTTATATTGTGGTCATGTATACCACAAACAAATTGATCGCGGAGTGCCGTTTTCAAGTCCGCGAACTTACATTGAAGCGACAACCTTTTAAGCCTCGCTGCGAAATCGGTAACTGTCTCGGAGCTTTAGAAAACTTTTTGCCCCCTTGCAATACCCTGAAGATGTCGTCAATTCTCGGTAACAGTCTTGTCGACGATCAAATATGGATTTATCGTTAACTTAAAATCCCCGCATATTCGGATGTCACCGTTGCCTTTATGTACCGGGACGATCGGCGTTGCCCATTCGCTTGACTCGACTTTTTCTAGATGCCCCAGGTCTTGTAAGCGCGTCAACTCTTTTTCAATTTTATCCTTAATCGCATACGGAACGTGTCTCGCCTTGAGAGCCCGCGGCTTAACGTTTTCTTTTACGTAGATTTTCATTTTGCCGCTGGTAAAATAGCCTGGTTCGTTGCTAAATAATTTGCTAAATCGCTTTACAATTTCGTTTCCTATCTTACTCTTTTCTACTTTCTCCAAACTGCATATCTGTTTGGGAATCATATTGGCACCCGCCGCTAGATTGAGAGGCCATAGCCCGAACGCGGCTAACCATTGTCGTCCGACTAACGGTGGGTTAGCTCCTGGCATAACGAGACACGCTAACTGTCGTTTACAAGTTGACCAAACTACCTTCAAATTTACTAATATACCCCTTGGGCATAAATCTGTCTCTTCGTAACCACGCAATACAATTGTTGTACTTTGCATTGGAATATCAACAAAAAATTCCCGGTATGTTTTTTCTGAAATAACAGTGTAATATGTACCGGTGTCGATTTGAAAAGAAAAGTCTCTATCATTAACTGTCACTTTGAAAAATTGCGGTTCCGCAGTCGAATGCGGATCGTTCGCTACGTAACTACACGATTTTAATTGAAAAAAATCGTCCGTCGATTGACCTGCGTCGTCTACATTTTGCATATCCGCGTTTGCTAAATCGTCGGGCTGCAAGAATTTTACTTCCGGTTTCGCTGCTACATTCTTGCATCGACACGCGGCCTCGATGTGCCCTCTTCGTTTACAATAATTACACGTTTAAAATCTATAACAACACACTCTCGCCCAATGATTCGATTTCCCGCAACAATAACATATTACCGAAGTTCCGCCGCGACTGCTGTCCCCGTTCGCACGCGCGATGTCGTGTTGCTGCGGCTGCCTCTGCTCCTTACGATTCTGCATGCTGGTTGAATGCCGTGCTCCTGAAGGTCCATTCCGATGCGACCGACCCCGATGCTGTTGCTGCGTCCCCATGGCAAATACTTCTCCTCGGCTGTCCTTGTGCTCCAACGTTTTCCAGGAGCCTGTAGCGTCCTTGACCGCACGTTCGTGTGCTGTTGCTTCCTCGACTGCTCCATCGAACGTTAATTCTTCTTTCTTAAACAGTTCCACTCTTATATTGTGGTCATGTATACCACAAACAAATTGATCGCGGAGTGCCGTTTTCAAGTCCGCGAACTTACATTGAAGCGACAACCTTTTAAGCCTCGCTGCGAAATCGGTAACTGTCTCGGAGCTTTTCTGCCTTGCCTGGTTGAAAACGCATCTTTCCATGACCTCCGACGGAGTTGGATCGAGGTGTTCGGTCATTACCTTTACTAAATCCTCGTACGTTTTCGTGAGAGGTTTATTCGGTGCACACAGATTTTTTAACAGTGCGTATGCCTCCTGATCAAATTTCGTAATCAAGGTCGCTGCTTTTTTTTCTTGTTTAACCTCCTTAGCTACGAAATAAGCTTCTAGCCTGTCGATGAAAGTGTCCCAATCATCACTTTTCAAACAGAACTGCAACTTCGGCTCTGTCATACTGTCTGCAAATTCGTTCGAATCTGATGTTTTCGTGGAACTTTCACTGCTCTCGTCTGTACTAGAGCTTTCGATTCCAGTGTCGTCTCTTTGCAGAACACTCTTTTCCGTCTCGCTCTTCCCTGCCCGCACTGCGTCTACTAAGAGTTTTCGTAATTGGCCGATACCTTGAGATTCGTCTACTTGCACTCGTCGCTTCTTCAATTCGTCTACTATCTCCTGTTTCTTCAAATAATAAAANCAGCGATCCTAGGAGTTAATTTAAGACAGAGGTACTCTCCGTCTTAAATATTGTTGAGAGCAGCGAGTCTGAGCTTTTCAGTCCGCTGTGCGGCCGATTGTAGAAATTGCAATCTGCATCGGCGTACAGTCGAGTTCGACGTACTCGCCTCTCGCAATTTGAACGGTTTGAGTTTAGTGCGATCGAGTTAGGGAGCTTTTATCGAAACTAAGACGTTGAGTGTATACTCTCTTTGCCTTTTGGCGGTAAAAGTTCCTGTTTGGGACGATGCCGTCCCGATTAAGCCGGAATTGATTTACGACCAACTGCACAACGCGTTCCCGACTCCCGGTATTCGTCACTAATAGGCATTTACTTACAGCATTTATAGGCTGTAGCTTTTTTAAGCAAGTCCAGAACGACGGTTTGGAACGACGTGCTCATCGCAAACTCGTCCGCGTTCTTCAACGGGTTTCGAGATCAGGTGAATCTAGCCCAACGTTGAGACAGTTTCCGGAAGGAAACTCAACGTTTGAGCAGCATTGAAGCTGCAGTCAGTCATTTCCTTGAAGGAAAGGGACCGGCGTCGAGCGCGGCGATTGCTCGCTTCACTACACGAATTTTTAAATCGCTCAGCTCGATAAGAGAAATCGATCCTCTTATCGAGCATAGGAGGTACAAGGAATCTCGCTCCATTGATCAGTATACAGTCCGCTAAAACATCTGCGAGCGGTAACTACTCGCAGGTAATACTTCGATACCACGAGTACTCGTGTTCAATACGTATTTTCTAAATTACAGAGCCTAAGCGGGAGCTGCATATCGACGGAACAAGGGCCGAGTCATCGTCGAGCTCCTCGTTTGGATTTCTTTCTATTTTCAATTTCAAATTTGTAATTTGTATGGGTGCTGGGTCATTGTTCCTAAAATAAATTGGGTTCTTTTTTTTTAAAAGTAAACCTAGCGTCCATTCATTGAAATACCCGTTTCTCCTCCGGACTCCTTGTTAGGGCCACCTATCCCTAACAGTAAACCTATTTTGAACGATAACGATATTAGATGTCAATTTTTGAAAAAATATTTAATATGGTTGAATTCTTGGAAAAATTTAGACACGAATGGACACTTAACATTAGATATTTTTATCGCATTGTGTTAGAAATTCGAGGATTAAAATCGAAGAAGCATGAGTCATATGCGCTTCGTGGAATCGGGATATTCCTTCTCCGAAAATCGACGGTATCGTTGGTAGACGGGAATTCGTCATGTCGAAGATTAAAGGAAACGATGAGATAATTACTTAATCCGATTACGACGCGAGCCGCTCGGTCGAGTAAGAGTCCCGAGCGTAGAAACATAACAACGGTCGCGATAACCGAAAAATTCAAAAATTGGATAAACACGCTGTTTACCATCAATCGTAGGTTCGGAATTCAAACATCCGATATGATCGTTAAAAGCGTTAAATCATTTCGCGAGAATCGTAGAGAGAAAAGGATGAAATGATTTCGCGTATGCGCAGTCGCGGAAAATCGTGGCCACACGATCGCGACGGCCGATAGACAATCATCACTCTGTTATTAACCATCGAAGAGAGAGCTCCTCTTCGACTTATAGACGTGACGATTCGATTCAGCTGGAAACAGAAGTACTTCTGAGCAGTGATCGAATTCACTTGTATGCAAGAAAACTCAAGACCGAGGTACTCTCTGTCTTGAATAATTAGACGAGATCAGCCAATCGGAATTGATCAGTCCGCTGTGCGTTCGATTGCAGGATTTGCAATCCGCGTCGACGTACAGTCGACTTCGACGTATTCGCCACTCGCATTCGAACGATTTTCGTTCGTGAAGAATCGAGTTAGGAATCTCCTACCGGGATTAAGACCTTGAGTGTGTAATCTCTTTGCCTTTCGGTGGTAGAAGATACTGTTTGAGATGACATCGTCCCAATTTAAACGGAGTTGTTTCTAAAACAACTCCACAACGCGTCTCGCTCCGTGGTTTTCAGCAGAGTTTGGTGAGCCTGCAGCTTTTTTAAGCAGTAGCTTGTTCAAGCCAGAACGAAACAGCAGTTTGGAACGACGGGCTCGTCGCCAACTCGCTCGCGGTCTTCAACGGATTTCGAAAATTTACGGATCGAAATCCAGCGTTGCAATAATTTTCCAGTTGGAAAGCAACGTTCGGGCAGCATTGAGCCTGCAGCCAATCATTTCTTTAAAAGAAAGGGACCGGTGCCGAGCGCAGTGATTTCTCGCTCCGAATACGAATTAAAAATCGTTTTAATATCCGATAAGAGGATTAGAGTAATCGATCCTCTTGTCAAGAACAAGGAGGTACGAGGTATCTCGCTCCTTGTTAGTCTGTTATAGCCCTGT
>NW_017143005.1:18679-19324 GCF_001652005.2 Ceratina calcarata
AAATAAAGGCAAGGACCCCGTAGTAGGACGTAACAAGTCTAATACAGTTCACATAAACACCTGCGAGCGGTATCAACTCGCAAGCTATAAGTCGACACGTGTAAACGTGAATAATCGACAATTTCGGTTTTTCTGTATTACAGAGACTAGAAAATCAAAGGGACCGACGGGACCAGAGGATCAGGACGGGTCGCCGGGAAAATTCTTTTTAGTTTCCTTTATTTTTCTATCTTTTCTAATTTTTATTATATAAGGGTGCAAGGTTTTTCATTGAATAAATTTGGGTTTTTGTTTAAAAGTAAACCCTGCGTCATTCACTCTACCCATTTCTCCTCCGGACTCCTGTTAGGGTCTCCTATCCCTAACACATTGTATCAAAGTACATCTGTTTTTTTATCACTCACAGAGTACTGCTTTAAAAATTTTAATACATCATATCTTTTAGCCGGGAAATTTACAACAGAGAAATTAGAGAAACGGTTTGGAAATTATAGACGTTTATCCGGGTGTAATTATTACATTTCGTACAATGAAGCAATTCAGGCAGAGAAAAATATTAGATTAAAACATATATTTACAAACTTGGCAAGTTCGTTCTCTCTTTCTGAAATTAAAACTAAATTTCAACTTTGTAACGATACCAGT
>NW_017143005.1:20923-21126 GCF_001652005.2 Ceratina calcarata
AAGATGTACAGGCGTTTGTCACAGAATTTCAATCTATAATTTTTTTTTGCTCTTTTTACACAAAAGGTGAAACGACATGGGACGACGATAAGGATGTTCGAATTTGTTCACCTGGGACGGAGGACAACGTGTTTTCGTTGTTTCAGCGTGCGCCACGAGCGAACAGACGTAAAACTTGTTCTTGGCTTGGCTCTTTCTCTCGT
>NW_017143006.1:0-9293 GCF_001652005.2 Ceratina calcarata
TCGGGCTATCAACCCGGGCACGGACTACCCCCCTCCTACAGGTGTCCGGCGATCTACGGTCGGTTCGCTGTTGGCAATTTCGCGGCGTACTGTGTCTCTAATTTTGGTTATGCAAACGACCTGAGATCTGAGCGGCTGCGCTCTTTTCGATCTCGGAGCCGAGTCGCGTCGTTTGGACAGGTGGGAAAGTCGACGCGACTCGGTTTTCTGCTTTCCCCTCGCGTGACTCGACCCTTCGCGATAGTGGGAGAGAGAGAGAGAGAGGGAGAGACTTTCGTCTCTCTGGGACAGCGAGATTTTATTCTAATCAGAATGATGGATGAGCGATAGAGTAGAAAGAGCGTTAGAGAAAGATCGCGACCCCTTTTTTGAAAGAAGGTGAATGGGCGCCTTAAGGTCCCTCGGGACCGCAACTTCAACGAGTAGCCCGCGTATCGCTAAGGCTCCAAGTCTACATCGCGGCTTTGTACGTCTCGGACTCTTCGACAGGGCGACCCTCACTTCGACGAGTAGCCCGCCTTCCGCTAAGGCTCCAAGTCTTCATTCGGGACTTTTTACAGCCCTGCCGTCGTTTCGTCGACGCCTCCGGAACAATCCGACGCCCGCGAAACCGGAGGGCACTAACCAGGGAGGGTGTGGGGGGAGAGGTAGGGATGAGCTAAGATTGTTTCCCCTGTGCGAACCGACCTCCCGCCTTCTACCCCGTTCCCATCCGGGCAGGCGTCGCGTCGGACGGCCGCGACCGGAACTTTGGCGAGTCCGCGAACAAGTTTCGCGTCCAAGCCTTCATCCCGGTCTACGGTACGCGGTCTTCGGCTCGGCCGAGCCGCGGCCCGTTGACCGTGCCGACGTCCCACCCCGCGGACAGTCGCGATAAAACTCGGGTACAGGTCCTCGAGTGGACACCCCCGTGATCGCTAAAGCGCCAGGTCGGTTCGGTTGGTTATTCTGTGTTTTATTTCTTACCTTTTCTCTCTTTGTTGCGTCCTGTCTCGGTCCTGGACTCTCGTTTTCCCGGCTTGTCTTTTGATTTGCCCTGTTTCGGTCGTTCCGGTTTTGTGTCGGCTGCATTTTGTCTCCGGCCCTGGTCTTTCATGGTTGCAGGTTTTCTGTCTCTCTTTCTCTTTTCGATTTCCTTCGGTTTCTCCTTGTTTCTCGCGTTGGCATCTTTTCGGTTCGAGGGTCGGTGCTCTTCCTTGTTCGTCCGTGTTTTTGTTTGTTTCGATCGTTTGTTAGTGTTTATCGTTATTGTTGGTTATTGGTTACCGTTCTTTGTTTTTCTTGTTTCGCGTCTCAGGTACTTTTCGTTTTCAGGGGTCGGTGTTTCTTTGGTTCGTTCGCGTCTTTCTTTCGTTTGTTTCGTTTGTTTGTTAGCTTTTATTGTTATTGTTTATTGTTTTCCGTTTCGTTCGATTTTTTCGTTTTCGTTCGTCGGTCTCGTTTTGTTCGTTGGTCGGTGTCTTCTCGGTTCGTTTCCTTCCTTTTCGTCTGTTCTGCTTATTTGTTATTGTCTATTGTTATTGTTTATTAATTTTTCGTTTACTTTGTCTTTTCTTGTTTCGCGTTTCAGGTTCGTTTCGTTTTCGTGGGTCGGTGTTTCTTCGGTTCGTTCGCGTCTTTCGTCCGTTTGTTTCGTTCGTTTGTTAATTTTTATTGTTATTGTTTATTGTTTTTAGTTTCGTTTGATTTTTCGTTTTCGTTCGTCGGACTCGTTTGTGTTCGTTGGTCGATATCTTCCCGGTTCGTTTCCGTCTTTTCGTCTGTTCTGCTCATTAGTTAGTGTTTATTGTTATTGTTTATTAATTTTCGTTTACTTTGTGTTTTCTTGTTTCGCGTTTCAGGTTCGTTTCGTTTTCGTGGGTCGGTGTTTCTATGGTTCGTTCGCGTCTTTCGTTCGTTTGTTTCGTTCGTTTATTAGTTTTTATTGTTGTTGTTTATTGCTTTTCGTTTCGTTTGGTTTTTTCGTTTTCGTTCGTCGGTCTCGTTTTGTTCGTTGGTCGGTGTCTTCTCGGTTCGTTTCCTTCCTTTTCGTCTGTTCTGCTTATTTGTTATTGTCTATTGTTATTGTTTATTAATTTTTCGTTTACTTTGTCTTTTCTTGTTTCGCGTTTCAGGTTCGTTTCGTTTTNGCGATAAAACTCGGGTACAGGTCCTCGAGTGGACACCCCCGTGATCGCTAAAGCGCCAGGTCGGTTCGGTTGGTTATTCTGTGTTTTATTTCTTACCTTTTCTCTCTTTGTTGCGTCCTGTCTCGGTCCTGGACTCTCGTTTTCCCGGCTTGTCTTTTGATTTGCCCTGTTTCGGTCGTTCCGGTTTTGTGTCGGCTGCATTTTGTCTCCGGCCCTGGTCTTTCATGGTTGCAGGTTTTCTGTCTCTCTTTCTCTTTTCGATTTCCTTCGGTTTCTCCTTGTTTCTCGCGTTGGCATCTTTTCGGTTCGAGGGTCGGTGCTCTTCCTTGTTCGTCCGTGTTTTTGTTTGTTTCGATCGTTTGTTAGTGTTTATCGTTATTGTTGGTTATTGGTTACCGTTCTTTGTTTTTCTTGTTTCGCGTCTCAGGTACTTTTCGTTTTCAGGGGTCGGTGTTTCTTTGGTTCGTTCGCGTCTTTCTTTCGTTTGTTTCGTTTGTTTGTTAGCTTTTATTGTTATTGTTTATTGTTTTCCGTTTCGTTCGATTTTTTCGTTTTCGTTCGTCGGTCTCGTTTTGTTCGTTGGTCGGTGTCTTCTCGGTTCGTTTCCTTCCTTTTCGTCTGTTCTGCTTATTTGTTATTGTCTATTGTTATTGTTTATTAATTTTTCGTTTACTTTGTCTTTTCTTGTTTCGCGTTTCAGGTTCGTTTCGTTTTCGTGGGTCGGTGTTTCTACGGTTCGTTCGCGTCTTTCGTTCGTTTGTTTCGTTCGTTTGTTAGTTTTTATTGTTATTGTTTATTGTTTTCAGTTTCGTTCGATTTTTCGTTTTCGTTCGTCGGACTCGTTTGTGTTCGTTGGTCGATATCTTCCCGGTTCGTTTCCGTCTTTTCGTCTGTTCTGCTCATTGGTTAGTGTTTATTGTTATTGTTTATTAATTTTCCGTTTACTTTGTCTTTTCTTGTTTCGCGTTTCAGGATCGTTTCGTTTTCGTGGGTCGGTGTTTCTATGGTTCGTTCGCGTCTTTCGTTCGTTTGTTTCGTTCTTTTGTTAGTTTTTATTGTTATTGTTTATTGTTTTCAGTTTCGTTCGATTTTTCGTTTTCGTTCGTCGGACTCGTTTGTGTTCGTTGGTCGATGTCTTCCCGGTTCGTTTCCGTCTTTTCGTCTGTTCTGCTCATTAGTTAGTGTTTATTGTTATTGTTTATTAATTTTTCCGTTTACTTTGTCTTTTCTTGTTTCGCGTTTCAGGTTCGTTTTGTTTTTGGGGGTCGGTGTTTCTGCGGTTCGTTCGCGTCTTTCGTTCGTTTATTTCGTTCGTTTGTTAGTTTTTGTTGTTATTGTTTATTGTTTTCCGTTTCGTTCGATTTTTCGTTTTCGTTCGTCGGACTCGTTTGAGTTCGATGGTCGGTGTTTTTCCGGTTCGTTTCCGTCTTTTCGTCTGTTCTGGTTATTTGTTAGTGTTTATTGTTATTGTTTATTAATTTCGTTTAACTCGTCTATTCCTGTTTCGCGTTTTTGGTTTGTTTCGTTTTCGGGGGGTCGGTGTTTCTTCGGTTCGTTCGCGTCTTTCGTCCGTCTATTTCGTTCGTTTGTTAGTTTTTATTGTTGTTGTTTATTGCTTTTCGTTTTGTTCGATTTTTCCGTTTTCGTTTGTCGGACTCGTTTGAGTTCGATGGTTTGTGTCTTTCCAGTTCGTTTCCGTCTTTTCGTATGTTCTACTCGTTTGTTAATTTATTTATTGTAGTTGTTTATTAATTTCCGTTTACTTTGTCTTTTCTTGTTTCGCGTTTCAGGTTCGTTTCGTTTTCGGGGGTCGGTGTTTCTACGGTTCGTTCGCGTCTTTCTTCCGTCTGTTTCGTTCATTTGTTATCGTTTGTTGTTTTTATTTGTCGTTTTCGTTTTCTTTCGATTCTGCTTTGTCTCTCGCGCCGGTTTCGTTCCGATTTGGGGATCAGTGTTTCTCTAGCTTGTTCGTGTCTTTCTTCTGCGAGTTTCTTTCGTTTGTCGATATTTGTTGTTGTTGTTTGTCAGTCTCGCTGTTTTAGTTTTTCTTTGTTTTGTACTTAGGGTTTGTCTCTCTTCAGGGGTGCTTGTCTCTGATTCGTTCGCGTTTCGCAGTCGGTCAATTCGGTTTGTTCGGTTTTTCGCTCTCTGTTTTGCCTGCCTTTCCTTTTTACCGATGCTTCATTTTTGTTATCCTGCTTCGTTTGTCTCGGTTTTCTTTTCTGTCGGTAAGTTTCCTTTCGTTTGTGTGTCCTACCTTTTCCGTCTTCAGTCCGTCTGGTCGTCGATTTCTCGTCCTCTCTGCCTGTTTGTTCGCTCTGTCTTTGTTTCGCTGCTGCGCTCGTCTTTCTTTCCTCGTCGCACGCGTCATTTGTATACTTCCGTTATTGTTACTTTACTTTCCGTGTCGTTCGCGTTCTGATCGTTTGTTTTTCCTTTTTATTCTAGTTTCGTCGCTGCTTTCGGGAGGGCCTCTGACCGTCTGTTCGCGTGAGGTGAGTTTTATTGTTTATTATTTGTTTCTTATCGTTTCGTTTCTGGGTTGGTTTTTATTTTGTGGTTCGCTGTGGGACGTGTTCGGGTTTTTCAGGTTATGGAAATACACATTTTGTCTTTTAGTTATTGTTTGCTTATTTATTTGTCTTTTTTCTTTTTTTGTTTCTTTTGCTTTATGTTTTGTTGATAGAATTTGTTTATATGCTTATATCTACCTTTCTTTGCTGCATGTTTTTCGTCTATCCTACTTTGTTTTGATTTATGTTAATTTGTTCGCTACGTCTTTTCCTTACATTTGTTAATTCCTACTGTTTTACTTTCGCTCTTTCTCTTTTACCGTCTAGGTGCCTAACTTATTCCTATTTCTATTCTAATCTTAATTCTATGTACATTGTCTTTGGTTCGTGTCGGTTTTTCGTCTCGTGCCGCGCGTTCGCTTGCGCTTCTAATTTCCTTTTTTATCGGCTGTTTTGCGTTTTCCCGGTGGTTGGTTTCCCGTGTGGCAGTCGGTCTGGCGATCTATAAGGAATCTGTTTTGATTTTTAGATTTTTTTACCTTTTTGTTGTCGACTTTTTTCCTTGGGCGTTGCTCTTTTTGTCTGTTTTCCGTCGTTTTCGCCTTGTTCTATGCTACTTGTTTGTCGTCGGTCGTTCTTCTCTGTCTGTTTGATTCCCTTCTTTGTGTATCTTTGTCCTTGTTTGTCTGTGAGTTGCCCGGGGTTGTCTCGAGTTTCGTGCGGCGCTGTGGTTTGTGTTCCCAGGTTACCTCTTTGTCGGCCGTTTTCCTAGTCTGTTTTACCTGCTGTTTGGTTTTTCCGTGTCGGTCGGTTTGGTTGTCTGTAAGAATTCTTGTTACGATATTTTGGGATTTTTACCTTTATCGACTGTTGTAGATTCCTTTGGTATGAGTCTCTCTCCTATGGTTCCTTCCCGTCTTTGTTTGTCTGCGCGCTGTTTCGTTTCGTCTTGGGTCTTTCGTTGCGTCGCTGTCGGTAATCTTTGCGTTTCCTTTTTTGCCGGTTGTTCGTTTCGCAGAGTTCGGACGTTCGTCTTGTTTGCTCGTTTCCTGGACGATGTTTCCGCCAGTCTCAGAGGTCTAGTCTGCCTTTTTTGAATCGAGTGGCAGTCTCGTGAAGCCTAAAGGCCCGGTCTACCTTTTTATCGAGTGGTAGTCTCGCAATTGGCATATAGCACTGTCTTGGCTCAAGGCTCTTTTAATCGGCATATAGCACTGTCTTGGCACAAGGCTCTTTTGATTGGCATATAGCACTGTCTTGGCTCAAGGCTCTTTTATTTTGGCATATAGCACTGTCTTGGCTCAAGGCTCTTTTATTTATTTGGCATATAGCACTGTCTTGGCTCAAGGCTCTTTTATTTGGCATATAGCACTGTCTTGGCTCAAGGCTCTTTTGTTGTTTGTTGTACAGTTTTTATCGAGATGTACGCTCGTGTGACGCTTGGCCTAAGGCTCTTTTTTGTTGTGTTTGTACAGTATTTGTCGAGGTGTACGCTCGTATTAATCATAGATTATGGCTCTTTTTTGTTTTGTACGTTCTTGTAATTGTGTCGCGAGTTTCAGTACGTTCGTGATTTGACTTTTTGTCTTTTCCTTATTGGGGGATTTCGCGTTTTGCTCGCGGGTCGATTTCAATTGGTCGCGTTACTCTTCTGCTTTTTCGTCGTTGTTTTGTTTCCGCGTCGTACCTTTCCGTGTTTTTATCCTTCTAATCCGATGCGCCGCCTCAGGTATGAGGGTCGTTTACCTGTTTGCTCGTTTTGCCTATTCCCGTGTCGGTCTTTCTTTTTCGCGGTTCCGCGTTTGATTGTTGCCTTGCGCGTACGTTTTATTTAGACGTCGTCTCGGTTGTTTTAATTTTGATTAATCGCCGTCTGTTTATTTCGTCTGGTCGTTTTATCGTTTAATATGTTTGTTGTTGTATCACTAATTTCAGTGCGTTCGTGATTTGGTTTTTCCTTTGTATTTTTTATTAATTAGGATTTTTCGCGTTTGCTCGCAGGTCGTTTTCCGTTGGTCGTGTTATTTCTCTGTTTTTTCCCGCTTTTTGTCTTATTTCGCGTCGTGTCTTTTCCGTGTTAATCCCCTTCTAATCCGGTGCGCCGCCTCAGGTATGAGGGTCGTCTACCTGTTTGCTCGTTTTACCTATTCTCGTGTTGGTCTCTTTCTTTCGCGGTTTTCGCTTTTGATTTTTACCTTACGTGTTTGTTTTTTATTTAGACGTCGTCCCGGTTGTTTTAATATTGATCAATTGCTCGTTTGTTTATTTTGTCTGTTCGTTTTGTTGTTTGATATATTTTGTTATTGTATCACTAATTTTAGTACGTTCGTGATTTGATTTTTCTTTGTATTTTATTAATTAGGATTTTCGCGTTTGTTCGCGGGTAGTTTTCCGTTGGTCGTGTTATTTCTCTGTTTTTTATCGCTTTTTGTCTTATTTTCGCGTCGTGCCTTTTCCGTGTTAATCCCCTTCTAATCCGGTGCGTTGTCTCAGGTATAAGGATCGTCTACCTGTTTGCTCGTTTTGCCTATTCCCGTGTTGATCTTTCTTTTTCGCGATTTCGCGTTTGTGATTGTTGCTTTGCGTGTACGTTTTATTTAGACGTCGCCTCGGTCGTTTTAATATTGATCAGTCGCTCGTCTGTTTATTTTGTCTGTTCGTCTTATCGTTTAATATGTTTTGATGTTGTATCGCTAATTTGGGTGCATTCGTGGTTTGATTTTTTCTTTATATTTTTAATTAGGGTTTTTCGCGTCTGCTCGCGGGTCGTTTTCCGTCGGTCGTGTTATTTCTCTGTTTTTTCGTTTTTTCGTTTTTGTCTTATTTCCGCGTCGTACCTTTTCCGTGTTAATCCCCTTCTAAGACGGTGCGTCGCCTCAGGTATAAGGGTCGTCTACCTGTTTGTTCGTTTTTAACCTATTCCCGCGTTGATTTTTCTTTTTCGCGGTTTCGCGTTTGATTGTTGCCTTGCGTATGTGTTTTATTTAGACGTCGTTTTGGTTGTCTTAGTATTGATCAATCGCTCGTCTGTTTGTATTGTCTGTTCGTTTTATCGTTTAATATATTTTGTTATTTTATCATTAATTTTAGTGCGTTCGCGATTTGATTTTTTCCTTTTGTGCTTTATTAATTGGGATTTTTCGCGTCTGTTCGCGGGTCGTTTTCTGTTGGTCGCGTCGTTTGGGACTCGTTGTATTTTTCCACTTTCTCGCGCTGGTCGCGTGTTCTTTAGTGTTCAGTTTTATTGTATCGCGGGTCTGTTTTTCGTGTTTCTATGTTCGTTTCCTGTGTCGATGCCTGTTGCCAGGCTAGGAGAACGGCCTTTCTTTTGGTTCTTTCTGTGCGTCTATTTTTGTTTCCGATGCGAGTTTACGTTCGAGCGGTCTGTTCCGGGCCGCAGTTATCGAAGGGATTATCCCGTCGGTCTTTTCAGCATAGCTGTCCTCAACCGGTTTTCGTTTTATCGTTGCGGTTTTTCGATTTTCGCGTTCTGGTTTATTCAGTTGTATTTGTTATTATTTTATTTTTTGTTTTCGACGTCTCTCTTGCCTCGGTGCCGTTCACTCTGTCGTGTTCGGTCTTATCTGTGCGAGGGAGGGGAGGCGTCGTTATTCTGCTATCGTTTCTATTGTTGATTCTATTTCTTTTTTACAGATCTTGTGGACATTATTTACTACTGGATTGCTGGCCTTTTTGATTATACTTTATTACGTGTTTACTTTGGTTCATTGAGCTAACTTGGATCTCTGAGAAGATTTTTCCTTTTCCTTTAAGGGTTTACTTTGAATGTTTGTCGATTGAATATTTTATGCCACTATGTATATTTTATGCTTATGTTTTCTCTTTGTATCTGTCTGGCACTCACTTTCTAGGTACCTTCGGCTGAGATGNGTTCGCGGGTCGTTTTCTGTTGGTCGCGTCGTTTGGGACTCGTTGTATTTTTCCACTTTCTCGCGCTGGTCGCGTGTTCTTTAGTGTTCAGTTTTATTGTATCGCGGGTCTGTTTTTCGTGTTTCTATGTTCGTTTCCTGTGTCGATGCCTGTTGCCAGGCTAGGAGAACGGCCTTTCTTTTGGTTCTTTCTGTGCGTCTATTTTTGTTTCCGATGCGAGTTTACGTTCGAGCGGTCTGTTCCGGGCCGCAGTTATCGAAGGGATTATCCCGTCGGTCTTTTCAGCATAGCTGTCCTCAACCGGTTTTCGTTTTATCGTTGCGGTTTTTCGATTTTCGCGTTCTGGTTTATTCAGTTGTATTTGTTATTATTTTATTTTTTGTTTTCGACGTCTCTCTTGCCTCGGTGCCGTTCACTCTGTCGTGTTCGGTCTTATCTGTGCGAGGGAGGGGAGGCGTCGTTATTCTGCTATCGTTTCTATTGTTGATTCTATTTCTTTTTTACAGATCTTGTGGACATTATTTACTACTGGATTGCTGGCCTTTTTGATTATACTTTATTACGTGTTTACTTTGGTTCATTGAGCTAACTTGGATCTCTGAGAAGATTTTTCCTTTTCCTTTAAGGGTTTACTTTGAATGTTTGTCGATTGAATATTTTATGCCACTATGTATATTTTATGCTTATGTTTTCTCTTTGTATCTGTCTGGCACTCACTTTCTAGGTACCTTCGGCTGAGATGCATATAAGTCGACTTGTA
>NW_017143007.1:0-321 GCF_001652005.2 Ceratina calcarata
TTAGATAAGAAAAATGTAGCAACGTGGTAAATGTTTCAGTCTTTTCTTGAAATTTCTCCAAACAAATTCTTTTCGTTTGTATAATAATGAAATATATTATATGTATAAATGTGAAAGTTTGGACGTGTGTTTGTTACTCAATCATCCAAAAACTATTGCATTGATTGAATTGAAACACGTACATTACTCTCATGGCTGATTGACGTATAGTCATATTTATGTATTATGTATAAAGGCATTTGTTTAAACAAATAATTGTTCAAGTAAATTATTTAAAACGTTACATTTTTCAGAATATGAGTGCACGAATAGGTTCTATAA
>NW_017143008.1:0-321 GCF_001652005.2 Ceratina calcarata
AAAAAAATTACGCGTGCCGATGAATATGTATTATTTATAGTGACTTATTGGTTCATTGTGATTTGTTTTATGTAGATAGACATGATCACTAGATTGCAAGTTTTTATGTATTTGTCGTAGAAAGTTCAAGTGTGCTACAGATTCGTTTGTCTGGTTTGGATGCAGCAATCTGTGGAGACGAATTAGCTTCGCTCGTTCAATCGACTATGGATTGTTCCATTTAAGATTGTATGAGCTGGAAGATCTCTGCTAGGAGTTTAAGGAATGTGATGAAAACGGTTGGAGATAAGCGATTAAAGGTCAATTGGCAATTAACATTTC
>NW_017143009.1:0-322 GCF_001652005.2 Ceratina calcarata
TTCTCTTCGGAGAAACGATTAGTATCGGAATGTTTGGAGGGACGGGACGTGTCGCATTAGCTTTAACCCAACAGTTTATAAGCCACTTGAAACGCAGCAGTCGAGTGGTGTATCTAGTGTAGAAAAGTTCGGTACTTTTCTCACGATTTTGTTACTCGTTACCACGTTCCTAGGGGGCTAGGAGCANGGAACCTGGTTTCTCTATTACCGACATTTCAACAATCTGAACGTTTCCCTGCACAGGAGACTCCAACGGAACTTAGTTTCCGCATCATCGTCATTCGAATCATCAAAGGGAACTGTTTCCCAAGAAACATACCGG
>NW_017143010.1:0-321 GCF_001652005.2 Ceratina calcarata
AAACTGGTAAGGGTTTGGTATGAAGCCTTCAGGACAATGAAGCTCGGTTTTGAACCGTGTAAAATCTGCGAGGAAGAAGCATGTCTGTGAAGAAGCATGTCTGTAAGTATCTTAATGGAGTTATTGTCAAATCTGTTGTATGAAGCTATCAGGTAACGCTCCGGTCTGATGCTGCATTCTCCACCTTCTCGCCGTCTTTGAAACGGCACGTTATTGACCACTGGAGTCAGCAGCTCAATCACCTTAAGTCGATTCCAGCCCTTTTGAGCTGACTGGAGTAGCTTGAATAGCATCGCCGGTATCACCCCAACTGGTTTTGCA
>NW_017143011.1:0-321 GCF_001652005.2 Ceratina calcarata
CGTCCTGCGACCCCCAACGCGGCCACCGATCCAGCTGCCGCACAGTGCACAGCCGCGGACGCTATCCGCGACTACCCCGGCCGCCGTTAGGCGGCGACCCTGCGCGCGAACGTTTCGCGCAAGCGATATCGCGCGCAACGCGCTTAAGTACCGGTCCTCGAGCCGGGAAAAGGTAGAGTCGATCTTCGCGGACATCAACCGTCCATAACGATAATCGAAGATGGAAATCCGTAGCCTGTCAAAAGGTAGTACGACTGACAACTCTCGCAATCAGTCGGGGGCCCTTAGACCCACCGACATTCCGCTCCAGCGGACGCACAC
>NW_017143012.1:0-321 GCF_001652005.2 Ceratina calcarata
CTGGGTGCAGGCTAACACCCATAAGCACTATAGTGTTTAAGGTGGAATGCGCACTCGATATTGTAACGCAAGAGCAGCCTTGTAATCTAGGTGACAGAATTGAAATGCACCTGATCTATCACGCAATCCATAGTTGGGATACATACTTCCAGATGTTAATGGAAGTTCGCCAAGTAAACAGGTGGCTCCACCAGATTGTTCTGGGATGTTCATCCTTTCAAAGGAGTAGAATTCTCGCACATTTCCTTCAATGTGGAGACGTCGATATGATGGGGAGAGGCACTGATGTCGCAGGAGGTGTTGGTGTTCCTGTCCTCTCCC
>NW_017143013.1:0-321 GCF_001652005.2 Ceratina calcarata
CCAAGTTACTTTCTAATTATTTAGAAGATTAATTATTCGTGTAATACGACGTCTCTTATATTTTCGCATTTTCGGTAGCAAGCTATAAATACAAATCGGAATTCGGTTAGATTTCTTGAATCGTCAGATTATACCTGTATATACAGTATGAATGATGCAAAAATCGATAACGCTAACTTCTACCTTTTAGAAAATGTCACTGAATCTGACAATGCTAATGCGACAGGTGAAAAGAATCTATCCCGATTCCATTGAATAAACTGATGTTCTAAAGCAGGGCTTCTTAAACTTTTGTCATTCACGACCCCATTTATGATTGCG
>NW_017143014.1:0-321 GCF_001652005.2 Ceratina calcarata
AAAAAAAAAAAAAAGAAATACAATGTGAACACGGTCTGTCAATTTTTCAACGATGATACACGCGTTGTACATACATTTTGAATTAGGCTCGTACAAGATGAAAAGTCTAATTAAAAAGAAACACATTTAAAAAAAAGCAAATAACAAGTGGAACGAAAATGCGATTGATACATTCGACATTCGTAGTGTCTATGAAATATTATAGATATAAACGATATTAAGAAGAAAAGGTTCTATGTTAATAATTAAAAACTGGGAAAGAAAAATTTGTATCGTCTGGCGGCCGCCATCGCCTAAGGCGTGGCGCGCGCAGATTAAATA
>NW_017143015.1:0-321 GCF_001652005.2 Ceratina calcarata
CAAGGTTTATTGCGCGTCATTCTTCGCCCTCAAACCAAGGCCTCCTTACAATATGGAGAAAAGAATCTCGTCGAAGGTCCCTCCAATCTTCGTTTCAAACTTTTCCTGCTCTGCTTCGGCATTTGAAAAGCAGCTCGCTGAACTATGTGCAAAGACTTTCAAGCTTAAACTACTTAGGAAAGGGATTCGTGTTCAGTTTAACAATATCGAAGCACACAATAAGCTTGTTAAATTTCTCAAGGATAACAACAAAGGTTTCTATACCTTTACATAAAGTACTGAAAAAGTACTCAGTGTTGCCCTGAGAGGGTTGCCAGCTAC
>NW_017143016.1:0-1147 GCF_001652005.2 Ceratina calcarata
TGGGAGGTGGAGGAGGCGCGGTAGGCTCCCGTGGGTGCCGTTTCCGACGGACCCTCGGTCCTACACTGTCCGCCCTTTATCCACCAAATTGAATCAACTACCCCTTTTTCCTTTGCCAACTTCCGGAACTATTGGGTTTTAATCCTGTTCCGCTCGCTGCCCGATGGATAGAGTCTTTCCAGCAATTAGGAAGCCAGGTTTTATGCAAATCGAATGAGTCATTTGGCAAAGTAGTATTCTCGAGGGAATTATTAATAAACATTTTTGATATATGAATGTGTTAAAGATTCCATTCTAAAAGCATAGAAATTGCTAAATTTTATATTTCCATCACTTTTGGCAGGGATTGTACAGGTTGAAAAGTGTTAGAGCCGGAAAAGGGTGATTCTGCAAGTGTTTCTGAACAACAATTTCCTTTGGCGAAATGCAAAGTGAGCCATGGTTTTTGAATTATTAACGAAAAACAGTGACCAATGAGAGCACGCATAAGCCGCGCTTAGCCAATAGAGTGTCGGCTCGAATTGTGACGCTCGCCCGTGCCAAAAACCATGCCTCACTTTTTATTTTGGCAAAGGAAATTGTTGTTCAGAAACACTTACAAAATCCTTAACTATGAATTCAATTTTTTTATTTCGGTCCAAGTTAGATTCAGGATATAAAACAGCGTTCCTGGTCTTCTGTTACTGTTTGAACAGTGTTCAAAATAATTTGATCGCATATTGTGAATTGACAGGGAACCGGAAGCGGAAGGGACGAAGCCCGATTGTCCGGAAGCCGGGCAAGATTGCGCGATTCTCGTCAGAAAACTCCCCGCAAGCCCTACCTCCCTCCCTCCCTCCTACTGTCCAATACCAATTTTCCCAACTTCTCGATGATCTTCATAAATTGTGTCAATGCTTTCGAATAGCTGTTTTTTCAATTAACATTCTTCTGCTTTAATTTATTATTCATTAAAAAGTGTGTCATTTTATTTATTTAATAAAATTAGTAACAATTCATTTTTATGTACATTTCGTCATATTTATAAAAAATTGTCTGTCAAACATAAGAATATGAAATGACTGATACGATGTAAACTGCAGTAATAAAGTAGACCTATAGTAGACCATTAATTTAATTGCTTTTTCTAGTCTCTTTCCTTGATCAT
>NW_017143017.1:0-321 GCF_001652005.2 Ceratina calcarata
TGCTTCGTCCAAACATAAAATTCAATAAATAGAATAAATAGGTAAAATGTTCTCAGGTCAAAGATTAAAATGAATAGAATAGCGTATCATCTATTGTCAAACGCCCCATCGTTTAGTAAGTGTAATCGTAGTCGATGAACGCGTTTGCCATTTCAATAGACGATCTTAATGCAATTAGCGAAGCCGTCAAAAGATCTTCTTTCTTGAGCCCGACGAGCTTCATGTTTCGTTGCGTTGCTTCTGGCATAGCTCCTCTGCAACCAATTACTATCGGCAAGACTTCCGCCGATTCGCCATTCATCTTTAGCCTAATGATTTCTG
>NW_017143018.1:0-321 GCF_001652005.2 Ceratina calcarata
CACACTCGCTGTATCAGTTAACGAGTGATACACTCGTGAATTCAAAAGAACTCAAGCATACTGCACTAACGCAGAATAGAGAAAACTTTCTAAATTTATAAGTCACTTTCTGTAACTTATACGTCAGGAATTATTCTAAGAAGAATCACAAATACCCCACAAAAAGCACCAATAATCAATTAACAAATACCCCCTCATCACCTATCAAACTAACAATACCAGATAATTACTCAATCGAACCAATTATCATAGGCCGTACCCCTAATTATTCATTCACCCAGTCTAACACCTCACCTGTCAAATATTTGTAATCAAACACTC
>NW_017143019.1:0-321 GCF_001652005.2 Ceratina calcarata
ACCCAATTCATCGCCCTGTTCAGGCTGTTTGGAACAGATACGTTCTAATCATTGAGCTATAGAAAACAACTGGAGTGTGAACGAAGGAGGGGGGATGTTTGTCTACAAAGAAGACCCGCGGGGTATCCCTTTCTCTTTCTATATATATTCTATAATGCATGTTTGCTGAAATCGAACTCCTAAGACAGAAACAATGAACATAACCTGTTATTTGATTAAAAAATGATTAATTTCAAATTTTAACATAGCTAAATTTACTACAGGATGATACAAAATGGAGACAGGAAGCATGAAAAGGATAGAAATTTCCTTAAAAGTCCT
>NW_017143020.1:0-321 GCF_001652005.2 Ceratina calcarata
AAAAAACGATTTGATCAAGCGTCTTCTATGTTTACAATCGCATCTAATTTGTTAGCAATTTGTTAGCATCTAATTATATTATTAATATGTTCCACGAATTGCACCAATGGACAATAAATCGTTGTTGACACGTCGTAAGAACTATTAGCATGCTCGTCGTTTATGTTAGATATTAAGGTTGTATGAGTCGTTAGATCTTCGCCAAAAGTGTAAGTCATCTAGTAAAAAGCTGTGTCCAATATTTGAAGCAATGAACTTTTAGAAGAAATGATAATTACAGAGGAGTCAGGTTTATAAAATTCGACTTGTTTTCATTAGGAA
>NW_017143021.1:0-321 GCF_001652005.2 Ceratina calcarata
GCAATAAATATCTTTTATGAGGTTTTGGCCGCAAGGTCTTTTTCCTCGGGGTTTATCCCAAAATTACGATTTTGATTTACTATTTTTTACCTGCCCGTAAACCCATTCTCCCAAATATTCCCTTTCCTATTATTAATTGAAAATTGAAATACGCAAGTCAAGCGAACAGCTTATTTGCGACGTAACATATCTCATCGGACAACTTCACTCTCAACGCTCTAAAAACGCTCTCAACGTCTCAAATCTTGCTACAGGCGCAAATGTTTCTGTTAGATCATGTAGATTCCCATGTTTCTATTGACACATACAAATATGTATATA
>NW_017143022.1:0-321 GCF_001652005.2 Ceratina calcarata
TTGGTTGTTCGTTGGAATCTTTATTCAGATTTCTCTGTTTCCTTCCAACAACCTCTGTCCATTTTGTTGGAGCTGTTTCCGCAGGCTTGTATAGATTGTCCTCTCTTCTGTCATCTACGTCTTTGCTGTTCTTTTTATCGTTTCCTTCTTCATAGGAGTGGTTTCTATTTGTGAAACTAGCCGCCAGCATTTCTTTCGTCTCTGTCTTAAATTCACGCATTTGTCTGTCAATATCTTCTTTCATTTCTTTCAGGTGATCGTGAAGTGTGTTTCCAGCTGGGGGACTCCTATCGTCTTTCTTCCCGATGCTGTTGGCATTTT
>NW_017143023.1:0-321 GCF_001652005.2 Ceratina calcarata
ATGGAAAGAGGTGAGAGGAATTTTTAAAAATGTTCGAGATGACGGGCAAGGGTCGATGACACGGAAATGAATCTTATTCATTTATTTACAGATGAGACAGCTACAATGAACGACGCCATTGTGCAATGCTCGGATATTGAAACTTCTTTACTGCACGTAAAAGAAGAAAATATCGAAGAAAAAGGACAGTTCGTGAAGGAAAATAATATTTAAAAAGGTGTTGAAGTGCGGAAATTTATGGATTCACCGGTACTTTCATTATTTCTGTGTTCGAAGTTTGAAACGCACGTGGGAACATCGAGCGACGCCATTGTTCACGCC
>NW_017143024.1:0-321 GCF_001652005.2 Ceratina calcarata
TAAATAACAGTATCGTTCAGACTGTAACAATTGAAACTATGTATACGATCCAATTATTACATCAAGCGATGTATCATCTCAAACGTGAAAGATGATTCGAAAATTACGCGAATTGAAATTCCCATGCTTGTCTTTCAACGAAGCAAAGTTCGTGCGTCCAATTTGCTAATAGTTTTTCTTTTTGCTAAACTGAATTAAAAACCCGGCGCGCTTCATCAAGTCGTGACGTTATTCCTTTTATCAATCTATCCTCCGAGCGAATCTCTGATTATTTTAAACAAAAACAATTTATTTATGTTCGTGGAAAACATCGAACCGGAG
>NW_017143025.1:0-321 GCF_001652005.2 Ceratina calcarata
ACAGTAATCGAAGTACTAATTACCGGTTCGGGGCGCCCTTATTAAGACGCGTGTCATATTCGCGGTTGCGATAAGGCTTCCCGAGCAGCGTCGCCTAGTATCGGCCTCGGGAGTCTCGCCGTGTCGTATTTCGGCCGCGAGAAGACCGCCTCGGGCGATGCTGTCTAGCGTCCGCTCCGAGAGGCTTGTCGCCTCGGACCGGTTGCGCGTTCACGCGGGGACGGAGGTAATATGCTCCGTCTCAAAATCATTTTAAAGACTACATTGTAGGAGTTTCCAGATTCGCATACGCACAACCATCCATCCAACTAATTCAGCGAT
>NW_017143026.1:0-321 GCF_001652005.2 Ceratina calcarata
TACTTCAGGAGTAATCGATTAATTATTTCGTCCATCGTCAAATACTTCTTAACGACTGGAGTCAGAAGGAAATTGCATAGAACGTTCTTTCTCTCTGACAATTACAGCTATGTACAATATAAGAAAGCTACCAAATTGCATGGTAAATATTTCGGTTGTTCTTGAGATTTCTTCTAACGCTTTGTCTTTATATAATAATAAGCTTAGGATTAAATCTGACATCAGCGGATTATTTTCTTGAAATTAAACAAAAAATTGTTAAATGCATTTTTGTAATCAGATCCTCACTAGAACTATTCCGCATATTCTTGCACCGGATCG
>NW_017143028.1:0-321 GCF_001652005.2 Ceratina calcarata
ACTTAAAAAATCGCAATCATCAATTTTTGTATATTACTATACTTGTTACTTACAAGCTGAAAGAATCTCCAACAGAATTTGCGCATGCTGCGTTCGGAAAAAAATTCGTTGGCTGCGAATTTTTCGAATAGCGACACATGGTGTTAAAATCAACCTTTTGAGACATAGAAACCTACCTCAGGCATGGGCAATTCATTTTTCCCCACACTGATCGCTCTTCCCACTATTCGTAAATGTAGATACGCATCTGTACGTTACATAGCGTCAAGCATCCCCACCTTAGCTCGCGCTCAAGGCCATGCCTCTTGAGAGACATTGTTG
>NW_017143029.1:0-322 GCF_001652005.2 Ceratina calcarata
CTGTCTTCGAGTACCGAAGGTCGACCCATTGACCCATTCACGTTCTCTAGGAGCAAGTGCACTTACCAACGAAGAAGTAAGTCCAATTCTGATTCTTTTTGCATTTTTCATAATTTTATCTATTCTGTAACTTGAAAAGTTGTTTGTTATTTCATTGAGCATGTTACATTTGTTCAATGAACGTAAGTAACGACTAATNGGCGCGGCAATGCACGAGGCGGTTGCCGCGCTCTTACCTGCCTTGTATACTCGCACTCTGATTGGGCAAGGATTTTTGTTAATAACTCAATAACCACGCCTCGGACAACTTTTCCGCAAAGGA
>NW_017143030.1:0-321 GCF_001652005.2 Ceratina calcarata
AAATTTTGTAAATATATATTTTACCTCTATTTACCGTTTTAATGGATAATTGGGGTAAAATACTGAAACTGATATTTAGGTATTTACTTCGTGAACAAGAATTTGATCTATAACTCATCAAACTCGAAGAATATTCAAAAATACACAGGACGTGAATTTTCAAAAATCCACGAATTAATTTCTAAGGGGTTGATTACGAAATATTTTGAAGCAAAAATCTCTTGCATAAAGAAATAATTGACAAAAAAAGTGAAAACCCATTTTCACTCTCTCTCAACCTCGTAACTATTCATAATAATGTTATTCACTTCACAAATATAC
>NW_017143031.1:0-321 GCF_001652005.2 Ceratina calcarata
CTTTTGACAAAAAATTTCGTTTTTTGACGATAACTTCCAAACGGTTGGACTTAGAAGGATATTTTTGGGCTCATTTTGTAGGGGACGACGAGATCTACAATTTCCACGTAAAAACTTTTCGCTAGCATCAATATTTTACGAGTTATTGACGAAAAACGAAAAAACAGTTTTTTGCAAATTACTCGTTAAATATTGACGATAGGGAAACATTTTTACATGGAAATTGTAGGTCTCGTCGTCCCCTACAAAATGGTTCTAAATATTTCTTCGTAGGACCAACGGTCTGGGAGTTATCGGCAAAAAACGAAAATTTGGCAAAAT
>NW_017143032.1:0-321 GCF_001652005.2 Ceratina calcarata
CTGCCGATCAGATAATTGGCAGTGTGTAGGAGATAAGAAACAGCTTTTAGCACATGACATATCGTATAAATAACATATTTAATAAATAACGTATATGGCGTGTGGGGGCATTAATAGGATAGGATAGCTTGTCCGTTTCTGGATAAATTGATAGGACTTGTCGCGATTATCGGCCACCGGCCTCTCTCCTGCGCTCCTGGTATTCCTTGGAGGATAAAACCTGGCGGGCGAAGCGTACGAGTGAGGCCCAGCAGTCCTTAGATGATAGGATTGCTCTGATAATTTGGGATAGAGAGCTAACTGTGCCGATGGAGTTAAATA
>NW_017143033.1:0-321 GCF_001652005.2 Ceratina calcarata
GCGATTGACGATACCGTCAATCTTCCTGGAATAAATGCAAAATTTCTACGAAATGTATGTAACATATGCGTATTCTTCATATAAAATCCCGAATTTCTAACACTTTGGCTTTGATTATTTTCCCTTATCAGTTTCCGGTCATAAACCTGCTATCATCTCGTGTGCTCGAGAGAGCGCTAATTTTGAATTAAAGAAATACAACTTTCTTCACATCTCTCCCCCTGGGAAAGTACTGTATCTGCCACTCCGATTATATGTGTTTCGATGGTTTCTATTTGTGTGTTTCCGCTTAAGATTGGTGTGAGTTTTGTAATGTGGTAC
>NW_017143034.1:0-321 GCF_001652005.2 Ceratina calcarata
AGAGTTATGCTCATTTCTAGTGCACGGAAGTTCGGAGAGGATAGTGTATCCTGAAGATTAATTTTGTCCAAGCTTTTAGGCAAGGCCTGTAACCAGTTGTAGCAACTGATCCACTCCATGATCTTTTTCGCGTGGGCGCCCAACAGTTGATTGGCAGCGCTGTTGAGGCCAAACTTGCGGTACTGCTTTCATAGCATGCCGTAATCGTCAGCTTGAGGATGGTCGGAAGACGGTGGTGCCTAACGGGTTTCTGCCTGGGCGCCGTATTCAGACCGGCATCGGCGATGTCAGCGTCAAAGTGCCTCAGGTCAGGGATCGCAG
>NW_017143035.1:0-321 GCF_001652005.2 Ceratina calcarata
AACGGATTGATGCTCTGCTCTTTTACTTCTGAATACCAATTTCGTAAATTAAATTAACACTTTCAGGTAGATTATTCACAGAGCTTCATAATTAGACTGCAGATTTTATGCATTTATAAGGAAATTCAATGTACAGAAAATGTATCAATAAAATTAAAAGCAGGCTGCTTGCTACAGTATTTAAATCATAAAATTAATGACTAAATTAGTATTGTTATTAAGTACAAATATTTTATTTTGCTAATCAACTCCTCTGATTAGCTCATTTCCTTAAAACTGTGAATTACAATAAAAACTTGAAGTGAATGTTTCATTTCTAAA
>NW_017143036.1:0-321 GCF_001652005.2 Ceratina calcarata
TTGACTGTACCTTTATGAAGGTATTATTGACGAGTGTGTAAATTTACATCAACTTTTGAACGTTTAATCCATTAGCGGTAGAACCTCCTTAAGCCGGATGTACCTTGATTCTACGAGGACTCTTTGGTTCCTGAAACGGGAACCTCAGTACGTCGTCGAAGCGAAGGAAGCGATTAAAGAAAGAAAAATTGAACTAAAATAACTTTCATTTTCTTTCATATTACAAATTATTGCTGAATAAAATTTGTAATCGCTTGAGTACAGTTGGTGGGCAACATTTCGCTTTTTTACTGGAACTTTTGTTTAACAATTAATTTTATA
>NW_017143037.1:0-321 GCF_001652005.2 Ceratina calcarata
CTGAACACTTTAAGCAGAAAATTCGAGCATTTAAGCAAGTCCAAGAAGGCACGCCATTTTACAGCGGTTTTAATTTAAATTCCTAACTATATAGATCTATTTAGATCGATCTGCTTCTATTCTTTTTCATTCGAAACAGTTATTTTACATAGTACTTAATGTTAGTTAACGCAGGATTATGCATTTTATTTCTCAAAAATAGACTATTCTTTTTATAAAATACATATCGTGATCGATAGATGACAAAAACTATAAGAAGCGAATGAAGGTAGTAAATAAATTGGCAGCAAACTTCACTCGCCTACTGCCGGACTCGGTTGG
>NW_017143038.1:0-1162 GCF_001652005.2 Ceratina calcarata
AGGTAGCTCCCATGGGTGTACCCACCTCCATACTGCCCGCTCCTCTGTACATAGGGGGTACCTAAATACAAACCATGTCTCAAAACAACCAGAAACAAACAAAATCGACAAACAATAACTCACCGATGAATAAGGATAGAACCTTTGATCTATCCCTATTCCATGCTAAAAATCCACAAGAAGACCTGAGTAGCCTCACCAACACTACAGGTGATGATGACTCCGATAAGAATGTAGCTCTTGCAAAGCCAAAAAGCACTAGTTTACTGGATCCTATGGATGAATACACGTTAATTCACACATCGACCCATAACCTTCAACGATCACCTGTAAACTCATCCCAATCAAATCCACGAATCTCCTCTGACCACAGTTCCACTCGACTACCTCCTTCTGCAATTCTGTCCGCTAAACGCAAACGCCGAGATGCAAGCAAAGGAGATACCAGCCTGAATCTGAACACCTCCAATATCTCACATAATAGTAGTAGAGGTGGTAAAAAAATGCACAAGAAATCCCTCTACACCTCTGGTAGTTCTTCCGATATCTCTCTGAACGAAGAAGAACGAGGAGATCAAACACAAACGCCACATGCAACATCTAAGACTGCTGCTTCTCTTCGGGAATACGCGAATGAAATCGAATATGTACGTCTACATTCCGGCAACCTAAGTGGAATGTTTAGCAAAAGATTAAAGACTGTTGTTCAATCATTGACTGAGCTAGCTTATAATATTAGATCAAGCAATCTACTTGAAGATAACAGCGAACTTGTCGCTGAAAATTTAAAGTTGACAAAAGAAAATAAGAAACTTAACAAGAAAATCGAGTCTCTAGAAACGCGTGTTCAGTTGTTGGAGTCTGCAGCTAACAATCCTACTCCCGTTTCCCCTCCTACGTCTGCTGTTCCTACCGCTCCTATGTCATCCTCCACTCCTCCGTCAAATCAGTCCTATGAACCACTCGTACAACAAATTAATAAGAACATAGAATCTAAGCTCATCGATTTTAAGTCTGAAATACTGATGATGCTTAACAACAAAGATAAAGAAGACAATCAACGCTCATCTTTAACTAAACTCCCCGTTGCTAATATGATAAGCCGTGGCTCTTCTACACCTGCAGCAAATCATATGAAAGATAACTCCGGCCCAGATTCAGG
>NW_017143038.1:2512-3264 GCF_001652005.2 Ceratina calcarata
GGTCGGCTATTGTTAAAGGCCTAATCGCGAAGCAAGTCCCAGTCTATCTCATTAAAATTATATACGACTACCTTAAAGAACGAGAAATTTACGCCATCAACAAAGACGGTCTCAGGGTTATCAAAAAAGTGTGCGCCGGAGTCCCGCAAGACTCCGTTTTAGCAGCCACACTTTGGAACATCGGCTTTGACTGTATCCTCAACCTAATTCTTAACATCGGGTCTGAGGTCACGGGGTATGCTGACGATACCCTGATCCTGACGTCACACACCGATACATTGCTTCCATGGCTTCACAATTTGTGATCGATCGGATCAGGTCTTTGGGCCTTACGGTGGCCGCACATAAGACATCTGTCATGTGCTGTGCTCCGGCGCGGTCTAGGAGAGGTGAAGCGGTCGGTTTTATAATAATTGACAAATCTAGAGTGTTTTTTGTTGACTCTTTTAAATACTTAGGGGTGTTTCTTGACGAACGTCTAACCTTCTCTACGCACATTGAGAGCACTATACCGAAAGCCGCTGGTTTTGTTAATAATATAAGCAGAATACTGCCTAACATTAAAGGTGCATCTGAACCCATACGTCGTCTATACTCGCACACGTTTAATTCAATTGTACTTTATGGTGCCCCAGTGTGGGCTCATGAGATCCTGTCTAATAAGGTTTTATGCAGAAATTTAAGATCGTTACAGAAGAAAATGGCCAACAGGATAGCTTGCTGCTACAAAACTGCTGCACTATCATCGGTGC
>NW_017143039.1:0-322 GCF_001652005.2 Ceratina calcarata
GAGTACCGAAGGTCGACCCATTGACCCATTCACGTTCTCTAGGAGCAGGTGCACTGACCAACGAAAAAGTAAGTCCAATTCTGATTCTTTCTTGAGTATCTACGTAAATTCGCGCGCGTGCATGGTGAGAAATGTTTTTTCCTCGTTCTTGCTGAAACCGCGGCTAAGCATCGTTCGTTGCGTCAGAGCGATCTTCCTCTTACAAGGGAAGNGGAATAAAAGTTCGATCGATGTATTATAGTGGACTAAAAGCGGTATAACTTAAAAGATGGGGCTAATGGTCTGAGAGAATAAGAAATAATAGGTTTCAAGAGGAGAACTT
>NW_017143040.1:0-321 GCF_001652005.2 Ceratina calcarata
GGTGTACAGAGCCGGTCAAAAATTTTGCGGGGTCAGAATACACATTTAAATCCTACAGTTAAATTTCACAATAAGGAATTATCTATATATACATATAAAAATGGACGTTTATATATATTTGATTCATACTTTCATAGACTCCGAAATTGTTTGTCCGATCCACATGAAACTTGGCACATATATATATTATATATTTGTTCATGGAAATATATTTGTTCATGTATGCTGACTCGCTAACAGTGACCCATCTTCCTCGAGGCAGGTGCATTGCAGATCAATAAGTTGTCCGGGGTACAGGGCCGATGTGACCACCTGCGAGGC
>NW_017143041.1:0-321 GCF_001652005.2 Ceratina calcarata
AATGAAACGACAAAAAGGAAAAGAAAACACGAAGATGCAAAAATGCCGGAAATTAAGAAAATGCCAAAGAGAACTGCCAAGGAAAACCCGAAAAGAGATTCAGATTTTGCTTACCAGACAGAGAATATAATTGGAAAAAGAATCAAGAAATACAGGAAGATGCAACTATATTCGCATTATTGGCTGGAGTAAATGATGATCCGAAGAATTTCAAAGAAACCATGGAATCAGAAGATCGGAACGAGTGGAAGGATGCGATCCAAGAGGAACTAAAATCAATCACGGACAATGAAGTCTGGGAGATAGTGGACAGACCAAAGA
>NW_017143042.1:0-321 GCF_001652005.2 Ceratina calcarata
AGACTGGGTAAAGTGCACCAGGGATAGGAAGTGAATCTTCGGATCCGTCTCTATTCTGTATTTTAAACTCCTCAGCTTCATTAATAAACGGTATTTGGGTTTATGGGAAACTACAGGCGTGTAAGTTATTTTACAAACCCGATTCTCATTTCCCGGCGTTTTAGTTTAGGTCACTATCCCTAACATAAGTAAAACCGCTGTCTTACATAAGACCGCACCTAACATGTTAGCCCGGCGTTTGTATATTCATTTTGGTTTTTACACTACGCCCTTGAAACTGAGCAATTACGTCTTTCTTCATAATGTGTGCGGTGTTCGGCC
>NW_017143043.1:0-321 GCF_001652005.2 Ceratina calcarata
TTATTATAATTCCTCATTTGTTAAACAAAGTACATAATATATGCAGCGTATATGTAACTGTTATCTCATAGATAAAAGTATACAAGTATTGGTGAAGTCAGACGCGCTCTCGAGAGGTCAAAGGGCAGTTGGAGAGACACTTCGTAGTTAACTTCTGACTAAGACGTCATTTCTTTTACGTCTTTGCTGAGTCGATTTAATAAAGCTTCATTTAAAAGACATGGCTTCCATTTCTTTAAACATGGACTCCTAAGAGTCTTACAAGTATTTACTTCCTGCAAAACTGATAACTATTCGTACTGTGTTTAAATAAATATTAAG
>NW_017143044.1:0-321 GCF_001652005.2 Ceratina calcarata
AAATGACGATATTTCATTTATTTACGGAGCAGCGCTTTATTATAGAAAAAACGTATCTCGGCTCGCTTCAGCTGTGTACGCGCAGGTTTACATATAAATATATGAAAAAGATTTCCACCGATCCTAGAGCAGGACAATACTTTTAGAGAAGAAAGAGAGGAGCAGGTCAGTCCCAGGCCCTAACGCTTTCTCTTTCATTCTTATGGTCAATCCCCACAGCGTGTGCGGTGCGGTGCGGCGCGGCGTTTTTCGAGCCATCAGTGAAGATTTGCCGGCTCGACCAGGCCTGAAAATCAAGTTTACAGCATATACTAAAAGCGT
>NW_017143045.1:0-321 GCF_001652005.2 Ceratina calcarata
TGATGAAAGCAGCAAAGCACATAAAAATGCCGAGCGGCGTCAGACTAAAGGCCGATGACGAGACAGCGCCCGACCGGAGATTCACGATAGAGGGCAAGGTGACACACTCCAGATTCGACAAGTACAACATCACCAAAACCATAGGACGATTCAACAGGGAAATAAACACCACAAAATGGACAGCAATAAGCGAGAGAACGGCCGGGAGAGGAAAGATAATCAAGCTACAGATCGATGAAAAATCACTGGAGGCCATCAGGAAGCGGGCAAACAAGCTGGCCCTGGACAAACACGACATACAAAGAATGTACATCCTAACAG
>NW_017143046.1:0-321 GCF_001652005.2 Ceratina calcarata
GCAGAAAGGTATCATGTTCGCCTTATCGCAAACTGCGGTTAGCCCAGGCTGCGAGTAGATCGGCCCGTCGCTCCGTCCTATGCAGAACTCTGAAACTCATGCTACTTCTTTACATAATCGTGATAAGAATTTAGATCTTATGTGTTGTCCAGATCTTTACCCATATGGAATATACGGGTAGCACGATGAAGGTATTGTAAAGTTACGAGATTTTCATTACATTAAATCTAGATTAATTTCGAAGCATCCGGAATTTAGACAAAATGTACAGTACATTTTCTATTTGCTATTTAACAATCATATCAGGCAAATTAGTGCTGC
>NW_017143047.1:0-321 GCF_001652005.2 Ceratina calcarata
AGAGAAATTGCAGTAACTGCGTAACATGACAGGAATTCGTGATGCGTGGCGTATGGTGTCACGAATTTCAAGATATACAAGCTTCGAATTATTCTCGTATCGACGTGTTTTCGTTATCCTATTACGATTTAATATCCATCCTTTACGATACCTGTCGCGAATTTTCGCTACGAGCATAAGACAAAATTCTGGTGTATTATACAAGCAAATTGACAATTTTTATCCACAATCATATTTCAAAATGAATTATTACTATCCGCATAAATACCGGTTTTTTAACTACGCACATCTAAAAATTGAAAACAATTTATTAGAATAAAC
>NW_017143048.1:0-321 GCF_001652005.2 Ceratina calcarata
ATATAGTTTAACTTAAACCTTAAAATCTCTCTAAAATCTCTCTAAATCGGCCGCGAAGTTCCCCAAGTATAAAAGACTATCGAGAGTTAATCGTTTTGTACACACAGACTCGGTCGTTATGATTTCGAGTCGCTTTCCTTCTCCGACAAAATGTACGTACTTTTCCTTATCGCATTACCAATCGAATTTTCCAATGTGATTTTCAGAAAAATAATTGTATTTTCTACAAGCCTAATTAGCATTATAGTCATTCATTTTCCTAATTCATAACCATTTTTCAAATTTCGTCGAAGTTTCTAATATTTTTTTATTGCCACATGG
>NW_017143049.1:0-958 GCF_001652005.2 Ceratina calcarata
TATGCCTGAGATCAAATATATTCTCACCCTTCTTTCCTTATGAATAACTCTAACTGTTTGTTTAAATCACCTTCCAATCCAAATCATTTTTGGTACGCGTAACATTTTATTTTCGTTTTATATTTATTTTTTCACGTCATTTTATTGTTATTCAACAACGGCTTTACAATCCCGTATCGAAAATAATGAATAAATAATTCGTGAGATTAGGTAATGTATCTCACAAAAAAAAATATTCGTCGCAAATTTGATACCTAGCGGTGTTTGTTCCTTGATCCCATATTTCTGTTTACTTGACGTGAAATAAAACCGTCACGATTGCCTTTACCGTTCAAATTTATGTATTTACCTGTCTTTTCAGATATCTAATCGAGATTAAAACGATGTCCTTTACTTTTCTTTTCTTTACCTTTGTGGTAGGCGATGACGTCGAAGAGATCACTAATGTGTTGAGGAGTGATCACTTCCTGATGTATGGGACGTGCATACGGAACCCCATCAGTAACCATCGCGTTCTCTTGCATGCTCTCCACGACGAATATATCGTTCAATCGCAATTCAGGTACTATCTGAATTTCATAATTTCAATGTCATCATTAGTTGTCAAACTGAAAATTATATCTAGACTTGGTAGACAGTAATGTTTGTAGAATATTTGATTTTCACAAGTCGCCCTATAAACGATAGTAAATGACCTTTCTGTTCACGTCACAATTTCTACTTACTGGTTTTTGTCACTATAATTTTAGTACGACAGCCATATCAAGAAATGACTTTTTATTGTGTTCACAAATAAAAACTGACAAAAACGACAAAAATGCCAAGCTGCGCTATTGAAAGACGTTAAAATTGGAATGGTACAATAATACTGAAAAATTGAATATTTCCCGTCATCAAGTTCCAAAGGATCAAGTGTTTGCAAAACAGCTAGTGCGATGCTTGTGGTCGAGAGAACGTC
>NW_017143049.1:4657-5082 GCF_001652005.2 Ceratina calcarata
TAACGTTCCTGTTCTTAATAATAAACTATGACTCTTATTATAAACTGAATTGTGTAGACGCTTTTCCATCGTTGTCAAATTTCGTAAACACTGTCCCGGACAGAGATAACTAGAGCAGTAGATAACTAGAATGCACGACAAGCAAGTTGTACTAAATCGTTTATAAGTTGAACAAACTTTGAAGTCGATTTTCACGAAAACGGAGCTCCGGATGAAAAAATGTTATACCATAATATTTTCTTCTTTTTTAACGTAGAATCCATGCCCTGTCCGGTTGTACTACGACATGCGGCCCACCCTGTATGTCGGAATAAATAACGTATTGGCCACAAATGTTGCAGTGGCTACAAATGGTACATCTACCCTATACAATTCAATAAATCAGTAAATAGAACAATTTATAGTAAATATACCGTGGATTTTAT
>NW_017143050.1:0-321 GCF_001652005.2 Ceratina calcarata
AACCCTACAATTAATTCTCGCTCGATTCCTCTACCCTCTGTTTATCTTTCTCGACAAAGAACACCTCGTTGAATTCCGATATAGAACCGATCGACAGCTGATATAAAGTGATTCGTGAGATCCCGGGCAGATTCTTGGATTTGCAGCCTCGGAATGGAGAACGATGGGATCCGGTGGTATCGCCAACAGAGCGAGCCGAGCTGCACGCATCACGAGTTAACTTCCCTCAGGCAGCTCAAATAGAATCTGTATTACGCCGCGGCGGTACATAGACAGGGACAGAGAAAGACGGGACGGACGAGGAGTACCAAGGGGGCAGGG
>NW_017143051.1:0-321 GCF_001652005.2 Ceratina calcarata
ACTCTATCCTGTTAGGCTATGTAACATATGTATTTACTATACTACATAACCTATACATGTCATAATAATTTCTAAACATATGGCTACATGCAAGTATAAAGGAGGTAAAACACTCGCACATTAACTCGTTCACATACTTCTTTACTACCATAATGCGATTACACTTACGTACATAACCTAATACACGTACCTTTATATAAACAGACTAGCTCATTAAAATCAGTCGTGACTGTTACCTTTCATCAACCCTGATCATATAATCCACTCATTAAATAATACTTACCTCAATCCTACTACTCTCCATGCACTCCTATATAATAT
>NW_017143052.1:0-321 GCF_001652005.2 Ceratina calcarata
GTCACGGTACGCTATGAGGATCAAGATAATCTCCCAAATGCGTACAGAGAAAAGAAAAGGAAGTACGAAGAGACCGCAGAAATCATTAGGCTAAAGATGAACGGCGAATCGGCCGAAGTCTTGCCGATTGTGATTGGTTGCAGAGGAGCTATGCCAGAAGCAACGCAACGTAACATGAAACTCCTCGGGCTCAAGAAAGAAGATATTTTGACGGCTTCGCTAATTGCATTAAGATCGTCTATTGAAATGGCAAACGCATTCATCGACTATGATTACACCTACTAAACGATGTAGCGTTTGTCATTTGATGATACGTTATTC
>NW_017143053.1:0-321 GCF_001652005.2 Ceratina calcarata
TTCTCGCATCCTGTGAATTCTTGAAAGCTAGTAGCATCTGTGAATGCAAACCCGGAGGCTGAGATTCCGACTTTCGTCGCTATGCCGCGAGGACATCTGTCGACCTTGTGTACGCGCGACCGCACGACGATCCGTTAGCCACGGAATGCAAGACGGTGGATTTCAAGCCGCGAGACGCACAACCGATTACGAAGCAATTAAAGTCGTCGAAACACGCGGAGGATAAGTGTCGGCAAGAACACAAGATTGATATAAACGGCATTTGTGTTTGGACAAGAAAACTGATTTCCCACGTGCTCGGTTGCCGTGCAAACTCCTTCC
>NW_017143054.1:0-321 GCF_001652005.2 Ceratina calcarata
TCCCGTCGTTATGCAATACGTGCGGAGGCGCATGTATCTCATGCTGACCACTCCGGCTTATCCGTATTTTTAACAATATTTATTATTCTGGACGAATAAAGAACGAAACACCACTGCATTTTCAGAAATCGTTGAAGACGATTCCGTATCGATGAGATTCTCTTTTTCAAGAAGCGAAATGCAATGCACGAGTTTGGTGAATGCAAATTTGCGTTTTGCAGACGCGCTATGGATAGAGCCTTCTTCATGCTTTTGTGAAATACTCCCAATATCACAATTCACCTCCATTTCTTCACAATACAAATACACAATGATTTTTCA
>NW_017143055.1:0-321 GCF_001652005.2 Ceratina calcarata
GGTGTACAGAGCCGGTCAAAAATTTTGCGGGGTCAGAATACACATTTAAATCCTATAGTTAAATTTCACAATAAGGAATTATCTATATATACATATAAAAATGGACGTTTATATATATTTGATTCATACTTTCATAGACTCCGAAATTGTTTGTCCGATCCACATGAAACTTGGCACAAATATATATTATATATTTGTTCATGGAAATATATTTGTTCATGTATGCTGACTCGCTAACAGTGACCCATCTCCCTCGAGGCAGGTGTATTGCAGATCAATAAGTTGTCCGGGGTACAGGGCCGATGTGACCACCTGCGAGGC
>NW_017143056.1:0-321 GCF_001652005.2 Ceratina calcarata
TTGGTTGTTCGTTGGAATCTTTATTCAGATTTCTCTGTTTCCTTCCAACAACCTCCGTCCATTTTGTTGGAGCTGTTTCCGCAGGCTTGTATAGATTGTCCTCTCTTCTGTCATCTACGTCTTTGCTGTTCTTTTTATCGTTTCCTTCTCCATAGGAGTGGTTTCTATTTGTGAAACTAGCCGCCAGCATTTCTTTCATCTCTGTCTTAAATTCACGCATTTGTCTGTCAATATCTTCTTTCATTTCTTTCAGGTGATCGTGAAGAGTGTTTCCAGCTGGGGGACTCCTATCGTCTTTCTTCCCGATGCTGTTGGCATTTT
>NW_017143057.1:0-321 GCF_001652005.2 Ceratina calcarata
CGGTTTTCGACAGATTTTCGCTAACGGGTGTTCATTAGTTTTTGTAGTCGTTACAAGTCTTTAATTCAATTGATCATCAATTAACAATTAACGTTTGGTCTTCGATTCGGATTTCACTAAGTAACAATTAAAGTAGTCTAATTACCTTAATTGGGAGAGATTAAAATTAACAATTGAACTGTAATTCCTAATCGAAGAATACTCCAGTTTAAAAACTGAGATATAGAGAAAAATTATTTATGTTCGACCGCGGAAGTAAGACTCTGGTCGCGACCGAAGAATTTTGCCGATCTCAAGTGGTTCGGCCCGTAGACCACTGTG
>NW_017143058.1:0-321 GCF_001652005.2 Ceratina calcarata
TCCCAGTACTTGTCTGTTATTTTACATAAATACCTGGAATAGAAAAGAAAATTGTATCGTGAACCATGTAGTTCTTACCCTTTAGGTATATCAACAATTCATGCACGACTTATTTGATTAATTACGTTTCATTGGGACCAAATCATCTATCAAGTAAATATCCTTAATTTTAATTACTGACAACTCACCAACTTCTATGTATCAAGTTGAAGAATGATAGAAAAGTCCTGAGAATAATGAATCGCAAAAACGTAATGATAAAATGTAATCCTATATCAGGTCAGGTACTTTAAAAAATGTTGATAACGGTAACTATTGACA
>NW_017143059.1:0-321 GCF_001652005.2 Ceratina calcarata
ACATCAGCACCGACTCTTACGTGGAAAAAATCTTGGTACGAGATGGTGAGTATAATTATCGTGATCTGCATTTAAAACTTCTATTTGTTGTTAATAATTTCCAGTTTTCTATACGAGATAGAAAAATTATTTAAAATAGAGGCATGAAGATTCGCTACTCTAAATTTCCTTCAAGATCAGACGTCTTTTTGAAGAGAAAGGAGAACGAAGACTATGCCGGGACAAACTTTATTATATTAATTTCAAATTCCAGTTGGGAAGAAGAAAATTGCTTATGGTGTGAAATTTCGTTTCCAATCTACTCGTTACATAGTAACAGCA
>NW_017143060.1:0-3704 GCF_001652005.2 Ceratina calcarata
ATCTATGTGCGATAAATGGAAGAGCGGTGTGGTACAGATCGTTCGGTGGGAAAGGTGCGAAACGCAAACAAAACTAAATGATGCTCCACCTTGCCATCAAAACACATAACAATGATTTAATGGAGGTCCTGGTCAATTCGGGCACTGACATAAATTGCACGGATTTATACGATAATACCTTGCTTCACATGGCACTTCGGTTCAGAAACCCTGATGCAGATCGTTTTCTCCTAAAGCATAAGGCGAATGTTACTTCGAAGAATCGAAACGGTTCGACACCGCTTCATTTAGCTGCTGATAAGGGTTATGAAGTTATATGTAAAATACTCGTGGAGAGACGTGCTCATGTGAATGCAACTAGACTCAGAGGGTACATGGTGCTTCATTTAGCTGCCAAAAGGGGTTATGCAGATGTCGCGTTAGGGCCTGAGCACATTCGCGATGATCCCCCTCTCACCCCTTCAAAATGCGGTATCAGCGATTTTTAGAGGTCACGGTGATCCCCCTCTTCTCCGTAAATCGCGTTAGGGCCCGTGTACGTTCGCGATGTCCAAATGCAACATCAGCGATTTTTTTAATGTCACACAAAATCGCTGATTCAGCGATTTTGAAGGTCGCAAAAATGCTGAATCAGCGATTTTAAAGGTTGCAAAAATGCTGAATCAGCGATTTTGAAGGTCGCACACGGGCGCCTCCCCCTCCTCGAATCCTCGCGCGCTTCCAAAAATGTTGAGTCAGCCCCTCGCCCCGCATTCCCCTTAGCACTTCCGGGTTAGAACCCGCCTAGTACACCTACTTGGCTAGCTTGATTTTTTGGACAATGGACCACTTTCAACATAAACGGTTCATTTATTTCGTTTCAGGATAAGTACAACCACCATTCATTGGATATTGAAGGAAAATGGAATGCACCCGTACCAGTATCAACCAGTGTACATCATGGTACCGAGGAACGACGTACAGCGAGTGGATTATTGCAGGTGGCTGATGACGAAGATCCGTGGGGATCCAACTTTCCTAGCGTACGTCTTGTAGATAGACGAAGCACTTTTCGCAAGAGAAAGGTGATTCAATGCCCACAATTCACACGTTTGGGCTGACGACAATCCTCATGCGATGCGTGAACACGGCGCCCTAGTCAGTAAATGTCTGGGCCTAAATTTGCGGAGAGTTCGTAACTGGGCCATACATTCTGTTAGACAAATTGGACGGTCTAAGTTACGAAACATTCCTGCGGGATGTTCTTCCGGGGCTCTTGGAAGAAATTCCACTTGAGACCACGGAGGAACATGTACATCCAGCAGGATGGGACACTCCCACTACGTGATGGCACCCCTGTCCCGTGGCCTCCACAGTCACCTGATATGAGCCCGCTGGATTTCTTGTTTTGGGGTCACATCAAAGTAAGCTAATTATTTCTCAAAATTAACAATGTGTAACTAAATGCGCATAGATTTAAATTTTCATGTACCTATTAATTATTGCAGAACCTCGTCTGTCGCTAGTCAATGGTTTCCAAGAAGGAAATGATCGCGAAGATATCCACCGCTGTATAGAGAATCACTCCGCAAATGTTATGCCGTGTGCAGAAGAACATAAAAAAAAGGGCACAAGCGTGCATTGACGCACACGAAGGACTCGTGAAGCCGTATTTATGAAACCAATGGCCACTTTCGAGACCAACAATTATTAAAAACATGAAGAATTTGTCGCCCTTCCAAACATTTCCTTCCCGAAAAAAATCCTTTTCAAGTGTCAGTGATCGGGAATGTTTCACAATCCAATAAATCCAAATAAGATTACATGCTTAAGATTAAAAGTAGAAGCATAACAGTTGCAGACGATTGTACACTATTATATTACGTTGTACATTGAGATCCCGAGTAATCAGCACGTACATTTAGAAAAGGAAGTACGTGCCAAGAAATTTGACTTATAGAAAGAAGAGTCTGCTATTCGCCATGAAGGCTTTTTTAGCTTTGATTAGTTGGGAAATTATGTGAGGAACTAAACCAAGGAGATAGTTCAGATGGATTCCTAGATATCTAACAGTTTTTTTGTAGGCGATCGTTTGGCTATTGCTGTCTTGGTCGATGTTGATATGGAAGTTTCTGATTCCTGATCTTGTGTTGGGGGTCAGGAACCTGAGTGGTTTATGGAAAANGACTTTGCTTATAGCAAGGATATGTAAGCTTATAGCAGGGATATGCAAGTATGTGCTAGAAATCTAATCTGAAGGATATTTGACAA
This sequence comes from Ceratina calcarata, assembly GCF_001652005.2. Taxonomy (NCBI): domain Eukaryota; kingdom Metazoa; phylum Arthropoda; class Insecta; order Hymenoptera; family Apidae; genus Ceratina; species Ceratina calcarata. The sequence goes on from NW_017143060.1 coordinate 2,251, forward strand.
TGCTCAGATATTTTCACGGAGAACTTCATTTAGCACAGTCTTTGTAAAAGGATTATCAAAGTGTCCTTAACTTCCCAGAACCAAGAATGAGTCAGGACACTCACAACGGAGCCCTTGTCTTGAGGAGTGTATCCTAAAACACGTCAAAATCCAGCTTGTTTCTACAGGTTCGATTAAAAAAGTAAGGAACAGATTCGTAAGAAACAAAAATTAATTCTCTCCGGCGGGGAATCGAACCCCGGTCTCCCGCGTGACAGGCGGGGATACTGACCACTATACTACCGAAGACTTGAAGACATGGAAACAATTCGCATCTCATTACGGATTACACATGTAAAACATGAAGGTATTCAACTACGAATCCATTGACACCTTCGGATGTACTACAAATATTTTCCATAGTCAGATTCAGAAGAAAAGATGTGTTAAAAATTCGAGTAAGACGGAGGGATCCACGTGAGTTCCATGTGCCTCCGCACGTATTGAACGAAACAGGAGAGTATCTCCAGGTGGAATTAACGGTCAGTTCTCGGTTAGCGAGAATTTAAAATAATAGATACGTTAGGCCGATTGTTTTGATGATAATATTCTTTTAGCTCGCGGTCTATTATAGACGCTCTCAGCCGTTACTCATACGAACGAGTATACGCCCGGGTTATGAGTGCGAGAGAGAAGAGTAGCTGTTAGAGAGAGAGAGAGAGAGAGAGAGAGAGAAAGCCGTGTAGAGCAGATGTGGATATTGCTGCGTACAAAGTAGACATATGGTTAACCTTTGAAACTATTGATGTATGATCGAAACTATCAACATGCTCCTATCTTTTTCGATTTTTTCTCTTATAAGGAATTGACTCGTTTAGCTTTTCGATACCCGAAGTTATCATATCGAATGTTCAAACGTGAATGGTGTCCACTCGACATTGATTCGTTCGAGCTTGTTCTTCTCATGGTTTCGGGTTTCGAATTCCCAAAACACTCGAGTACGATAAGACTTGGTAACGACCTGGAAAGGACTTTATGTATTAATTGTTTCAAGAGGATGTTTGAATAGAAGTCGGTCTGTTAAATAACAAATCAAGATTACGGAGAATTGAAATGATTGTTTATTTAAAATCAATGCAAGGGAAGAAAACCCGAAGGCTCAAAAAGCCTTGTCATTAATTGATAAAGAGGAAAAGCCCGAAGGCATAAAGAACCCTTCAAAATGTAAATTGAATTAAATTAGATGTATAAGTGTGTAGCATATGATAAAGATAATACCGTATATACGGAGAGTGTACGCTTGTCAGCGATTAATTAATCGCGTGGCACCGGTATGTTTTTTGGGGAACAGTTCCATTTGATGATTCGAATCACGATGGTACCGTATACTTGCGCTCGTTTTTTGTCGAGCATAGCATTCCAGCTCAATGCATTCCATTTCATGGTAGCGCCTATTTGATTGCATTATTAAACGT
>NW_017143061.1:0-321 GCF_001652005.2 Ceratina calcarata
TTATAAATGTACATACTATAAAATAAACTACATACTAATAAAAATATATGCAAATATGACTAGACTGGATTCCATTGTCCGGTTTTTGACGTCCCATTGAACACACATGGTGTAGAAAAAATTAACAAATTTGCGGCGGGTCTATTTTATGAAAGAACAGTTACGAGATCGATTTTCGGATATAGATGCAAGATCTACAGACATTTCCATATTTCAAACTCTATTTTACTGTATTTGCCACTGTAATTGGAAATGATCTAAAAATGATGTGTCTATATGATCTAAAAAAGATTTAGAAATAAACCTAACTCAACCTTATAA
>NW_017143062.1:0-321 GCF_001652005.2 Ceratina calcarata
AATAAACAAATGAAAATTATAGATAATTTGAGTTGGATTTCTAACTTCCTGAGAGTTAACTATATCCGTCATCGCTTGATTATCGCGACACACGCTGGGGCGCACTTTGCAAAATGATCGACACAGTTAACTGGTTAAGCTAGCAGGACCAAACCAGCAGAATCACACTGGACCTAGTGGAATATTTAGTACTTATTTTCTACTAATTTGTACTACCAAAAGATAATAATTTTGTACCTCCTGCCGTTTTAAAAAAAATCGTGACACTGCTAGCTTAATATTAAGCTGGCAGGACCAAAAGTTAAAATTAATGAAAATGAA
>NW_017143063.1:0-321 GCF_001652005.2 Ceratina calcarata
TAATAAGAATGCAATATTGGAATTCTATTATGCTCCTAATAAATGACTTATAACATAAATATAGTTAATGGAAACTTCATTTATATCCCTAAAACGCAATTTGAAAGAACGTTACTTTTAGTCATTGAAATAAAGTTTAATTAAAGCGTAACTTTTTTGCGACAATTTGCGTCAAGGTCAAATCTACTCTAAATATTGTAACACACTTTAAAGTTTATATCCAAATAGGTTTTAGCTGCGTAAACCTGCGGTTTTGACATTGAGAGCATTTCCTTTCTAATTTTCATCGATACTTCGAATGTTTCACTTCTATTATAGGTC
>NW_017143064.1:0-321 GCF_001652005.2 Ceratina calcarata
GGTATTGATTCAGAGGAAATAAATCTTATCGCTAACGATTTATTCAGATGCGCAACAAGCTTACAAATAAAGTATTACAAATTTTAAACGATAATGATAACAATTTCTGTGGAGCTGACCGTATAATAACCATTAAAATTGGTTCACAAATTATGCTAAGAAGAAATATTGACGTTTCGATGGGATTGGTTAATGGAACCATAGCTACGGTCGTTGCAGTTTGTAAAAACAAAGATAACAAGATTACGGACATACGTAAACGCTTGTTTGTAGTATTTGTTATCAGTTATGTATAACAAATATATGAAGATCATAATTATA
>NW_017143065.1:0-321 GCF_001652005.2 Ceratina calcarata
ACTGTTTCCTAATACAATTTAATTTTTAATTGTAATATTACAGGAAGCTGAAGTTCTTATTTCGGAATTTATTGACAAGTGTAAGAATTTAGATAAATCATTATCTGATTCTGAGTTAGAACGAAAAGTTTCAATATTTAAAGAAGAAGTTTTGTCACACAAAAATCCTTACGCTCTCCTTGCAGCCTCATAAATGAAATGAAAACGTGAATAAGATGAGCAGTATTATCATTATTTATATTTAAGTACAAAAGGGAAAATGTTAGAAATGATGTTCTACAATACTTACTAGTTTTTGTACAAATATATAATATTTTGTAA
>NW_017143066.1:0-321 GCF_001652005.2 Ceratina calcarata
AGATGCATGGCCCTGGATGGCTGCACTGGGATTTAGAGAAACTCCAACTTCCGAAATAAAGTGGAAGTGCGGTGGTTCCCTTATATCGGCCAGGCACGTTTTAACTGCTGCTCATTGCGCGGGACGCCTTGATCTATATGTTATACGTCTCGGGGATTTAAACTTGGTCCGTGACGACGACGGGGCACATCCAATTGACGTTGGATTCGAAAAAAGATTATTCATCCCAAATACAGAAGGTTCGGAAAGAGGCGCGGGAATGATATCTGTTAGGAATACTGATTAATATTTATTTATTGAATATAAAGTAGTTTGTTTAAA
>NW_017143067.1:0-321 GCF_001652005.2 Ceratina calcarata
AAAATTCCCGGACATAAGTTGTTATTGGATCACAGAGTTTTGAGATGTACAAAGACAAAAAAAATGTTGAAACTACAATCATTGCTCGCCTCTCGCCCGTTTCAGTTAGAAATTTAAGTAGTCCAACTTTACATAAGAAGTTGCAGGCTGTTTGATATAAAGATTTTTTAGACAGTATTTCAAAGTAGAGACTTCAAGCTTTAATTTGAAAGAAAAATCGTTATCCTACGATAATTTTTTATTGAGTAATCATCTTCTAAACTTCGACAGTTTTTTATACCGTTATACTATAATTTTTTTTAATAGTGTATTTGTTTAATA
>NW_017143068.1:0-322 GCF_001652005.2 Ceratina calcarata
TTCCGTCTGCATGTAACCAAAAGGTGCTTGATAGCGGCTCTCTTGAACTAATCGTCGATCCCCCTGTCCGACTTCTTCCTGTTAGATCATCTAAACATACAATGTAATTCGATAAAAGAACAGCCTATAATCGGATTCACTTAGAAACTACTTCTTCNCAATCTAAACTTTACGCTAATAAAAATCAGGAACCCCTTAAACAATCCTTCCCTTTCCTTCTATTCAAACAACTAAAAAGAAGATAATACATCAAGTAACACAACCAATCTTTCTCCCTTTGATTTAGCATGACCTCCCTTCTGATTCTCCTTCTTTCCCGCCA
>NW_017143069.1:0-321 GCF_001652005.2 Ceratina calcarata
AAAAATAAACGGGATATAAAAATATAATAAAGCATGTATTTTATTAACATTAATTTGCTTATCTAGAGTTTGAATTTATATATTTCTGAAGCAGTTCTAAATAACTCAAACTTGTCCAATTTTTTATCATTTTATTAAAAGGTTATTTGAAACGAAAGATGTAATATCACTCCTGCTCGGTTGTACCACTCGCCTAGCTAATATTTTCTAGCTCCAAGCACACAAAGTGAGTACATAATTTTTTTATAGCTACAGGCCTGCCTGAATGTATCGACGTGTATCGATCGATGGCGATCAGTTGTCAGTCATACGACGACGCTA
>NW_017143071.1:0-3361 GCF_001652005.2 Ceratina calcarata
GTAATCTATTACAACCGTTACATAGATTATTACAAAAAGGAATTAAATTCAAGTGGTCAGAGGAATGTGATAAGGCATTTTTACGAGCCAAAAATTAGTTAATGAGCGACAAATGCCTTACCTTTTACAACCCAAACTTACCATTAATTCTAGCAACCGACGCTAGTCCTACAGGAGTCGGTGCGGTATTATCTCATAAATTCCCCGACGGAACTGAGAGACCAATTATGTGGATTTCACAAAGTTTAAACAGTACACAAAGAAAATATGCTCAAATCGACAAAGAAGCATATGCTATTGTTTTCGCGGTAAAGAAACTACATAAATATTTGTATGGGAATAAATTTACGCTCATTACGGATCATCGCCCATTAACGCAAATATTTTCTTTAAAGAATAGTCTACCGACTTATAGTGCATTACGTATGCAACATTACGCAATTTTTTTACGAGCATACAATTACGATATCGTTTACAAACGTTCAGAAAACAACAGCAATGCTGACGGATTGTCAAGATTGCCAATTCCAATCGAAAAGGGAAATGTAGATGTGATAGACATATTTTACGCTGATACGTTACAGACTTTACCAATATCAGCGGATTTATTACGTTCTGAAATTAGAAAAGATCAGGAAATATACAAAGTAGTTGAAGCCTTACATGCAGGTAAACAACTACGTGCGAAAGATACCTGGAATATCGATCCGAGAGAATTTAGTCTAGAACAAGATGTACTTGTCAGAAACCAAAGAATCGTTATTCCGAAAACGTTAAGAAACAAAGTTTTGCAAGAATTACATGTAGGACACTTTGGTATTGTACGTATGAAGGCGCTTGCAAGAGGACATTGTTGGTGGCCTAACATCAATTCTGAAATCGAACACTTAGTTCGAAATTGTACCAATTGCTTGGTGAATCAACATCGCCCTCCGGGTGTTGAAAAACATATTTGGGAACCGCCAGCAGGACCTTTCGAGCGCGTCCATATAGATTACGCGGGACCATTCCGAGACAGATACTTTCTGATTCTGGTGGATGCATATACCAAGTGGCCTGAGGTTCATATTACACGAGGAATGACATGTAAAGAAACGATTACTGTTTGCAAAAGAATATTTTCAACATTTGGCATTCCAAATATTCTAGTATCTGATAATTATTCTACTTTTAAATCGGACGATTTCTCAGATTTTACAAAGAAGCTAGGAATTATACATAAATTTACAGCTCCGTATTTTCCTTCAACAAACGGACAGGCGGAACGCTACGTACAGACGATCAAAGAATCGTTAAAGAAAATGAATAACCATGGAGATTTCGAGAATGACCTCCAGGATATACTTTTGCAATACAGAATTACGCCGCATACTGTTACAGGTGTATCGCCTGCGCAATTAATGTTTAAGAGAGATATACGATCTAAGTTAGATTTAATGAAACCATGTTTACGTAAAGTTAAGGAATCTAGTTTTAACGAAAATAAGAAAATACGCGAATTTAAGTTAAACCAAAGAGTCGAAGCGAGAAACTACGGTGGTAACGAATTATGGCTTTTCGGGAGAGTTACTGAGCGCACAGGTAGACTACATTATAAAATTACTCTAGACGACGGTAGAATATGGCTGCGCCATGCAAACCAAATACGTAGCATAGGCGATGATGTTCCTACGTCTACATCAAACAATGATGACGATTATAATGTACCCCTCAGGGAACAAATCAATGTTTATCAGCCAGCGATAGAACATGAAGCTGAAAGTAGGAGTACTTCACTCAGTTCAAACGCAAGTTCGAGAGTGAATACGCCAACAGACCCTGTACCAGCCGATAGGGGAAGTAGAAGCGCTAGGCCCAGAAGACAAACTACGTTGCCAACCCGTTTCAAAGATTTCGTTATGAATCAAACATGATGTATTATTTTTTTTACTTTAGTGAGGAGAGTGTTATATATACATGTATATTGCGGTACAGGATATAAGTTGTGCTACGAGGTAGAGCGCGCAAGTCGCACTGCGAGTCGCTCGTTGTACAGCGTTCTAAGATGGCTTACACGTGCCATGTACAAAGCAGATTTATATCTGATTAAATATTAAGCATCCGAGTATAAAGCGTGCAGTTTAATGTGTTTTCAACCTTACGGATCTACTACACCCCAAAATACACAACAGAATCTTTAAGATCCATTAACCTACCTGATTGATAAAATACAAAGTTTGAAGTAACGAATTCATATAGTTCGTAGCACCTTGATTTTTTAAACCTACATATCCTGTATGTTTTTTACTGTCCCAATTGACACCATGTGGAGCATCAGCTATCACGAGAACCTATTTTTCAAAAGATTCACGTTAAAAAATTCTTTACAAATAATTATGTTATCAATCTTCTTGATTAAAATATATGATACACTAACCTCGAGCGTAATAGAATCATCCTTCAGGAAACCTTTGTTAGAATCCAGGACATCCTGCCATGTCATAAAATGAAATCCCCAGGAATCATTTTTATTACAGAAGAGTTGCCCCAACCCTAAATTGGAATCCATGCTCTCAAATGTACATATGCAAGAATGTGTACATAATTATGATTCAGAAGTTAAATAAAGGGAAATAATGTTCTGGAAACTAGGTATTAATAATACACAGTAGACTAACTTTTACTAAATGGTTTGTGTCCTTCCTGACAAGCAAGCAATCGAAGATCTGCAAGTGCATAACAACTCCACGGTGATTCACTTTTTCCATTACATTTTAGGTAAAAACCAAGTGTTTTCGTCTGATTCAAGCATGGCTCTACCATTATTGTCCATGGCAAAGTGCGGACATAGCATGGTGGTGAGAATTGTCTTCTTTCCATTTTAGAAAGATTTTCCACTGTGTAGCGAAATGTCGCTATTTGCCTTGCTTTATCTAGTCAGAAATAAAAGAAACAGTATGCTTCAGAATCAATTCCAGCCATCATTTTCAATAAATACATTCTAAGTCATGTTAATACTTAATAAAATGGTTTGTTGAATACAAATTTGACAGAGTAGAAAGTTTGCAAGAAGAGAATCTTTAGATAGTGCTTTTAATAATTTTGATCAATATGAAGTGCTACACTAATTCATTGAAAGAATGTGGCCAGCAAATTTATGAAATTCATATTATTTCCTACCTTCCTCCATTTCTTGAACTTGGGCTGCACAAGCTGACTCTATCTCTCCGTTCGTAAGACTAGTCCCTTTCATCATTCTTTCGTATTTCTAGAAAATATTATGATAGCTATCACTATACATTTTACTTGACTGAATTCTTAAGAGCTATTGGTTCCTTTGGGGAAAGATACATTTATAATCTAAAAATGCAATTGTATGTAT
>NW_017143071.1:4454-5293 GCF_001652005.2 Ceratina calcarata
ATATTTCTCCAAGAACACATTTAACAAAAGTATGCAGGTAGTAAGTATGTATGTATGTATGTACGTATGCATGCAAACAAAAGTTCAGTACGACATAATCTTGAAACTGGACATCAAAACATATGAAAAAGAATATAAAAACGGAAAAATCTAAATCCAACGGAACGAATAAAATCGAAGCGTACCTCATTCAGGTGTGTCTCCTGATTTGAACATCTCTTTGACGACTTCATTGTGAACTAGTGTCACATTCAGCTATTTAAGATATTCTTGATCGTTAACGTGGTTCGTTGCAATGCCAATATTGATGATCGGCTTGATTGCGTCGAGAACCTTAGAATCGGCTTTCGTCGAAGTTACTTCCAATGTTCCAATCTTCAATTGATGTAAACGCGAACGACGAGTTTTGTCGTAGTTTGCGGGCCGATACAGAGGTAATGTGTACTACACGGGGCTTAGAATTCACAAACTAACGATACTTTATTCATATAAACCTTACAAAACTATATAAGAAATATAATATTGAGGAATTGACACGTTGTCTAGCGATAAATGCGAAATGCCACAGCAGCGGCGAACGAGCTGAGGCACGAGAGTTCACTATTAGGCTTCAGAAAGACAAAACACACTCTAAAAGTCCGCGCGGGAAACCAGAGCCTGCTTACGCGGACGCCGTGCGCTCGTGTTGTTCGCCGGTGCTGTAAGATGGCGCGGTTTGTCGGGCTCCGTCGGTAACGGCTGCGGAACCGCCGCAGTTTCAACAACTGGATCAGTGTCGTAAGATTTCCATCGCAGCGCGCCTGGTGAGGAAAAGTGGAATTAAGGCCAAGATGCAAGAT
>NW_017143072.1:0-321 GCF_001652005.2 Ceratina calcarata
AATTAAGACCTACTTGCAGATCCTATTCGACCTCGAAATTTCTATCTTTCTTTTACAAATTAAGCTATCCATACTTCTAATTAATGACTCACTGTGATTTGATGAAATTTCACCTGATCGCTCGCTTGACATCGTACAATCAATTCAGTAGGTCATTAGGTGAAGGCACTTTCCAACAAAACTTTCAACTCTACATGAATTCATCAGGATTTTTATACAAAATATAACAAGAATCCATGAAATCTAGTTAGAAATTTCTTTCATCGTCCAAAAATAGTGACACATGATTTCATTCTATGCAGATATAATTTTTTATAAATG
>NW_017143073.1:0-321 GCF_001652005.2 Ceratina calcarata
TAATTTCCTCTATTATTTAATCTTTCCTCGTTCGATTGTATCGATTATTCTTGATGTTTTTTTTAATGAAACCACTTTACGTATTAATTGTATTAAGTGATTTTTTTTTTTAATTCCTTTTATACTGCGGATTGTCATGCAATATAAAGCATTTGTGGCATTAATTAGAACAAATATCATTCCCCATTGAAGCATTGTAATACGCAATATTTCATACATTTTTATACATCATACGCATTCTTTATATGCATTTTCACATTTTTCATGCCTATAAATGTATAAAGCCCTTAGGGTAGGCTATAAACAATTACTGTGTTAAAC
>NW_017143074.1:0-321 GCF_001652005.2 Ceratina calcarata
AGTACTTAGTACTCGATCTTAGTAGTTTAGAGAAAACGGGCCGTCAGTTGAATCCTGCTACCGGAATGCCCGCTGACACGTACTACGGCCGTCTTTAGTAGAAGGCCGAAATCTATCCCACCACCTAGGCCAGCTCGGCCTGACAAATTTTTTTCATGTTAATTTCTTTTCTTACAAACGTATGTAGGAGATGTTGTATTGTCTATACTTGTCTATGATACATATATAAGAAAAGGAGATCGCAAAGCATAGAGTATTACATATAAAGAGGGCCATGTCCCTTGCCCAGGTTTTTGCACTGCCACTTGAGATTGTCAGTAC
>NW_017143075.1:0-321 GCF_001652005.2 Ceratina calcarata
ACTGCATAGCAATCGCGTCGCCTCGATCCAAGATAAAAATAAATATCTAGCAGACTTATTTTTCTTCAGATATCGATAGAGTCGTAATCGTCAATAAATAATTCTAATAAAATTCTTATTCTAAAACTATATGTCTATTGTACATATTTATTTAAGCTAGAAGAGCTGAGGAAACTGGTTTCTTACGAATGAATGCATATTTTCTGAAATGCAAAATCTATCTAATATGAAATAATTAATTATTTAATGAAACGTAGCTATTTTTTGTTAAATCAATACGTCGTTCACCGCGTCGTCACCGAGACGGTGACGGTGGTGGAT
>NW_017143076.1:0-321 GCF_001652005.2 Ceratina calcarata
TAAACGTCCCGAATATTTTCGAGGCGGCCTCTTACGCACTTTCTCTCTTTTATTACTTTTAATTGTTTAAAGAATTTGTAACACCTCAGTTTACCGCTGCCACCATGTTCTGATATCTGCCGAGTGTGTTGGATAAGGAGAAAGATATACGGTTAGGCTTTGTACGAGAGGTCTGTACTGGTTCACGCTGGCGTGCTAATGAGCAGGGCCTGCTATAGTTTGGGCGCATGCGTATTATCTGTTTCATGCACGCATGCCTTTAAGCGCTTCCACAACACCACCTTTAGCATGTAGCAGAACCTTTGTAGGAGAAATCTACCC
>NW_017143077.1:0-321 GCF_001652005.2 Ceratina calcarata
GAATGGATTTTTCATTTAGTGCGCGATAATCGATGACCATCCTCCATCGTTTGTTCCCTTGTGCGTCCGGTTTTTTGGGCACAATCCATAATGGCGAATTGTAAGGTGATGCAGACGGGCTAACTATATCGCTTTCTAATAATTCCTTCATTTGCTTATCTATTTCTTGCTTATGTATCGGCGGATATCTGTATTGTTTTACATGTATTGGTTGTTGGTCATATGTCGGAATTTTGTGATTTAATACGTTGGTTTTACCTAAGTAATCACCAGGGAGGTGGAAGAGATCGTGATTTTCTTTAATAATTTCTTTTACATAAG
>NW_017143078.1:0-321 GCF_001652005.2 Ceratina calcarata
CATAGATACTGTGCCGTATGTACTTTTAACTTTCCTCTTTATAGTGTAATATCTTACTAAATTATATTTTCAGAATGTCTTGTTTAGAACGATCTATTTAATATTTCTTAAGGAAGGTTCAGTCTCTCTGAAACCCGTTTTTCCCGTAAATTTCTTTTAAACACCTCGCGCTGGCTGGAAGTACCGGTTTCTGACCGATAATCCTTTGGAAACAGATTTCTTATTCAATTTACCCAATCTCTTCCAGGAGCAAGAAATGAAACGAAAACTCGTAATTAACTAACTATCCTCTCGATCAAACGGTGACGATCAGACGTAACG
>NW_017143079.1:0-321 GCF_001652005.2 Ceratina calcarata
AAGCAGTCAAAATTACTTCCTTGGGCAATCTAGTGTTAAGAAACGCAGAATAATTTGTTTAATAATTTTTTTATTGACTCGTCCTATGAGATCCGATAAGGAGATTAAGAAAATTGCGTGAAATCGTATTAGAGATATCGAAGCAGTGTTCTTAGTAAAAATGCTTGTACAGTAGAAATGGAATTGCAAAATTATTCGTGTTTTCTTTGTCAACGATTTATGACGGAAAGAAGGTCGATAAGGCTGGCGGTTGGCAGCCGGAGAAAGGCTTTTTCTCAGAACAGTGTTCTTAAACTGCTACGCGCGCTGCTTCCATGCCAG
>NW_017143080.1:0-321 GCF_001652005.2 Ceratina calcarata
ACAGTTAAACACGTTCGGTATTGAAACTCACTGAATCGCGTTTTTTTTTTTTTTTCCCGGCTTTTGAGAGTCCCGGGCTTATGCTAACAGGCGCGTCGAGCGAAGGACATACAAGTTTAATAAATCCATTGAACGGGTTTAATACGAGCGTATCGGGCGGCGGGTATTGCAGACACAACATATTCAGCAATTTGTCCGTCCGATGAGATATCCGCGCGGCAATTTATCCGTTTGGCAAAATGACAATTCGACAGTTTGTCCCGTTGACAGGGCGCCGATACCGTCCTTTCGCTCAACGCACACACACACATATATATATAT
>NW_017143081.1:0-321 GCF_001652005.2 Ceratina calcarata
TATCTTGAATTATATTAAAGGCGCACAATGAAATAAAAGATCAATGACTGAAGGAAAAGATCAGTGACTCAATTCGAAAGACACCCTCCCAATGAATTTATCGATTCTTTAAATTGTACATATTTTCACTATAATAAATATCAAATAATTCAACAGCAAATGGTAATAGATTGTATTGTATGAATTGCATTTGTATTCCTAACGAAATTTTTATTCCTATCGCAAATTCAAGAGGGAAAAAATGAAATTTAAAATTGTAGGAAAGGTAATGGTTCTAATTTCTGTTCACGTCACAGTTTCTACACACCGCCTCATTTTTTA
>NW_017143082.1:0-2120 GCF_001652005.2 Ceratina calcarata
TTTTAAAATTAATCTTATAAATAAAATTCCTGAATATTATACATATATCATTGTACAGAATAGGCGCAGCGTCAAAAAAAGTTATTTCTAATTTTTCATGTTTTGATGTTCAAGATCAATATTTTCTGATTTTCCCAATTGTGTAACTAATCGATAATAAATGAATCAGTGCCTCGATATTCGCCAGAATTAAACACTGGCGAATATTGTAATTGATTTAAGAGGTTTCCATTCCCATATAAATCTACATGGTTTTATAGTTATTACAAGGGACACGCCGTCTATATCTATATCTGTTACGCTCTGTCTTCTTCCGTTTCGTAACCGTCTCTTTTCACGTCGACGTCGAAACTGCGCCGGATAATAATGGACATGACAGAGCGAAGTTCGTGCCGCGAAGAATGCAATACAAAATGCAAAACGAAGCAGTGCACGTACCCGCGTTCAAAGGCACGATCGGTTCGATGTAAAATTTTCATGCCCGCCAGGTATGGAATGTAGGAGAGGATTTTTTTTTTTTTCATGGATTTACTAGTCAGCAGCGGCAGTGGCAGTGACAATTCAAGGTATTCGATGGTAATCTCAAATTCCTGTTCAATTAAGAACTTTATCAATATTTTTGCATGGAATGCGGGTTGCAGTTTATGTTCGTTATTGAATTTTTTATTCGTGTCAAATAGATTTTTTAAAAAAGGGTCCAGTCTGAATGAAAGGACGTGACATCGCTCGGCGATTTCGATACAGGGAACGAGATTCTACTATTCCAATTTACACTGAAAAAAAGGAATGAGCAATTTATTATATTTAGAGAAGGAACTCATATATTGGACACGTCGTTTTCGTGGAATTATAAAGCTCGAAAGCCCCTTCACTCAGTAGTAATATTAATAAACCCGCTTAAAGTAGCTTGGCGTCAAACTTTTGAAGGATGAACGAACAAAACGTCAGCTCGTTAGCGAATTTCAAAAGCATGGATAGATTATAATCCGCTGCGCCCTAGATACTTACTGCCACGTTAATATTTCGAACTCATTACTTTTTTATCAACATCAGTCAGCAAGATGAAAGCATCGTTTATTTATTAAATGAATAATACCACGCAGTTCTCGTGCCAATAATGTAACAGTTCGTAATCAGCCCGCATTAAGGCGTGATGCATCACTAATAACTATGTAACGATTTATTAATCACGAATGTTGAAAAGCTTTCAACGTGAAATTAAAGAAGTGGAACTGTATAAAAAAACAGTGAAATAAAATTTCTATAATTCGTTTTTTACTTCATTATAAGTAAATTAACATGAATCATGAGTGCAGACTTTTATTGCAAATTCATATTTTTGAGGTTCTGGCATAAAAAACACCCTATACTGTTTATTTTATATGTTTATTCGTATTTTGTGTAATGTTGCACTTGCAAGTTTTTTACAAATGCATAGAAGTCCGAAGTATAATAATTGCCAAGACGAACTTATTTATAAAATTAGAATTCAAAATTGAACTATGTATAAGAGATGAACGATTTTAATGAATGACGATGGGAGATCTCTTGACAAGAAGTCCAACTGGTTCCTTTTATCGGATTAGACAGTCTTTAAGATGGGAGAAAGGCTATAGTGATAGTTATCCGAGTTTTTTAGAGACTGATCCCCCTTGGTTCGCAGACACGGCCACTCTCAGAGCAGCCCCTCTGTTTTCATTACGACATTAAGAACTTTCTCGACAAACCCTCGAGTTAATCCATCCGGCAAACCGTCCCGGGCGATGTGTTAAGCTACAAGTCAACGAGCCGGGTTTATGCCATTTGTGACCAATCGTGCTGTATTAAATTGACAAATGAAAGTTGTTTGAACAGAACTCAGTGAAAGCCCTCAATGGGGATAGTTCTGTTTTTCTTCCAAGCGGAGGACTGTTAAACGAATTTTGAAACAGTAGTATTCTACATGCACGTGACAATTATTGTACAAACCCTTTCTTTATTTTTATGATCATGGACAATTTCCATGCATTACAAGATGTATTAGAAATCTTAAATAGAGAAAGCATGAACTTAATTCGTCTCAGGGATACTTCAGTAATATATAGGGTGTCCCCGGATTAAACGATCAAACTGTACCAGTA
>NW_017143082.1:2816-4338 GCF_001652005.2 Ceratina calcarata
GAATAAGCAACAATAATCAAAGAAATATGTGGACAATTTAGCGAACCTATTATAATTTTCAAAGATTAAAAAATAGTTATGAACCTTGAAAAACATCACTGTTTATCATGATTCTATTCTCGTCCAAAACGATAACTGTAAGCCGGAGCTGTTACCGGCACTTCCCTCGTTACAACTCAACTCTGATCAACTTCGACAGATATTCTATCGAATACGTCTCGTTATAAGTTATAACCCATTCAGGCAACCCAATTATTCCGAACGGGCGATAATTAACTGTCCGGGGAAGAAACAGCGGTGCTTAATGAAGAATTAAATTTTCTTATCGCGTGCCCACCTACCCTTCACCTGTAATTCTCCGCTTTAATCACGCCTGACGAATCTCCTCCAAGAAAGTTCATTCTTGAATTGAATCGATGTATCTCGTTAGCCGAGACGAGTCAGTGATGGGGGAGAGGGGTATTCGAATCGAAGAGGAAGGCGGAGACGCGATGGCCGATGAAAAGGGATAAAGAAGCAGCGGTGGAATCAACTGTTTGAAAATGGATCCTTCGAAAGGCGTCACGGCTACGGAATAATAAAGTGTCCTTTGCAATGCATTGGAAAACTTTCCCGGAGTGGCCAAATAGACGACTACTCGGGGTCCGTTCGTTTTCTCCCCTTCTCGATCGGCTCATCACCAGAAGAATTGCACTTATGCCCATTCTTTTCTTTCCCTCATCCTTCTGTCTGCGCCAGCCTTCTCATTACGTCGCACCCATCGACGCTTCGCCAGTTCGAGTGAGAATTTCAAGTTTGATTGCGATTTTAACGATCTTACAGATCTATAAAAGTGTACTGTGAATAAAAACTTCAAAATTAATATATATATGAATATTATGTATGTACTATAATATATACACACATATACTACATTAAATTATAATGATATATACATATGTATGTACATGTAGTAAATGTTATATTCCAAACATTATACGTGTATAACAGAAATAGTTATCATGTAAATAATTTTGCATAACTTTTAATTTCTACACGAGATTCAAATATTTAAACTTCGTGCGTATATTAGTAAGACTATAAAATACACAAATTGACGAAAATAAAATTGTTGAGATAATGTACAAACCGTTTTCCAAATATTTACAATAATCGCCGTGGGAAATGTGCAAATTATTATATAGGACTCTTCCGCGGCAATTTATTTTTCAGTTTATTACTACATACCATCCATAAAACGAGTTTTATCGTGATATCAAAGTAATTAAAAGTCCGGCCGTAGGAAGCTTTTGAGGCAAGTTTGAACAAATTCATCGCCGCCAGAGGAGGGGATAATTCATTTTTAATAAACGAGTCAACGAACGAAACTTTTTAAGTACATTTCCCTCGCGGGAACTACGAGCTTATTCCTTTCGGAACACGATGGTATGTTACCTCCTCGAGTTCTTAAGAATCCCCTGTTTATGAAACCATTCCCGCGTGCACTCGTACGTAATTTAATATAATCTTCATGCAGTGGAAC
>NW_017143083.1:0-321 GCF_001652005.2 Ceratina calcarata
ATCGATTATTTGGTAGTTTGATGCGAAGTGTCTTTCAATGAGAAGAATTTCACGCCCGAACTACGCACCCTGTCAAGTCCCGAACTCACAGGTAACACGCTTTCAAAAGTGAGAAGGAGGAGACATCCGAGAAGCGGAACAAAGGACTCGATTATTCGATCTCACGATCCCTTTTCCTCCTTTGACGATTTTCTCTCAACGGGCTGCATGCGATGTCGTCGATGACGTAGTACATGTTTGCGTTAACAAAGATTTTGTTATCTATGTTGATCTGACTCATTGATTAACAACCATATTATAAAAAATAAAACTAAAAAGAAA
>NW_017143084.1:0-322 GCF_001652005.2 Ceratina calcarata
TCCTTTTCCCACTCTGCATATCCAAATTTGAATTCTACGATCCGTTATCGGTCGGACATTGACTTCGATCGCGGGAAGGCAACGATCCTCCGTGCCGTTTTTTGCCGCGAAATCCGGCGCGTGTCGCGATAAACACTCGCTCCGGAGATCGTCGAACACCGATATGTTATTNCCGAACCACGAATCGAATTTATGAAATTAATATTCGATTTTTAAACAGAGTCATTGTTGAAAAAGTTTGATATGATGGATTGTCGACCGGCAGCGACACCCTTAGAACCAGGACTAGTGTTATCAGTCGCGGATGGTCCAACAACAATTG
>NW_017143085.1:0-321 GCF_001652005.2 Ceratina calcarata
TTTACTGAATCGGTACCGTCTTTTGAATTCAGCATCATCGTAATGTTCGGATGGATTTTCGCGAATATACCTTCTTAACCTCGGATTAATATTTACATCCACGCTATCTTCAACGTCGTCCACGTTTTCACCATTCTCGATATCTTCCATATTCTGTTCGATATCAATTGGTATTTCCAGATCCATTATTTCCGTACGGCTTGACAACAAATTGCGATAAACGTTTGATGACGCACAAATTCCGACAAACGTTTGAGGACGCTGGGCGGCTCACTAACACACTAATGCTCACGCCCTGTACGTGACCTGTCCGTGTGGTCT
>NW_017143086.1:0-321 GCF_001652005.2 Ceratina calcarata
AATTATATATGATCTTTGGAAATGCAAAATGCTTGATAATTTAATTAATGAAATCGTTGTAGAATTTATGAATTGTTCTCTTTTTCTTTCTCTCGACGTATAATTTCTAATATTCTAATGCATGATTTTGATAGAATTGTACCTGGTTTGTCACTTGTACTTTGCCTATAAGTATTACAATTCTTACATTTACTTTCTTTCAATTGCCTATCTTAAATAATATCCTCGAAGTTGATATTATTTCGATTTTAAAAGATTCTTAGGATATACAATATATTAACAATTAAATGTTGCATCTATATTTTCTCATAAATTGGATTA
>NW_017143087.1:0-321 GCF_001652005.2 Ceratina calcarata
TGTCGCTCGAATAGTCACATGGGTAAAAGTAGTATTCGTCTGCATAAAGGAACCGATGTGATCGATCAAGATGTGTACCAAGTTCACGAATAGGTGGATTTAAGAAAGAAGTTTAAGAAAGTATTTGTATTTAAGAAACCGAAATGTTGTAACTAATCGTCTGATTGATCGATTGATTAATCTGCGCTTCTATAAATGAGTATCAGGACTTATGATATTAACAGGTGATAGACAAGTGGTCAGCACGTGAAAACCAGTGCCGTAGTCGGAAAAGCATGTAAAAATGGGCGCCTCAAAGGGGCGCGCTGATTTCTGAGAAGC
>NW_017143088.1:0-321 GCF_001652005.2 Ceratina calcarata
GAACTTGCCTCTCTGTTTCCTTTCGTTCCTTATTGCTATTATACGTGTACATATAGCAAGCTGGATAACTGCTGATGGTCTTCACTTTATGGAACTGACCAGTGACAATGGGAACCGAGGACCCCTTTGGGACGACCACATCGCATTCCTGTTTCTTGTCACTATAAGCCACTTCCCCTTCAAGTACAGTCAACGTGACGTTAGTAAAATTGCTGGTGATATAATTATCCAAATGCATCTCTGGAAAATCAGCTACGAAAAGTACGTCGGTTTCATTCGACCACGTGTAAACGTGCTGCTGAATCTCTTCCAATTTGTACC
>NW_017143089.1:0-321 GCF_001652005.2 Ceratina calcarata
TTCAATATCGTCTTATCATCGTCGTCATCGATTATGCCTAAATCAAGATTTAAATATAATTCGTCGAGACGTTCACTACTCGAACATCCGAACGCAGACGCCGTTCCACCAATAGATGCGCCCGCAGCGCCACCTACAAGAGACCCGATCGCTGCGCCTATAGCAGTGCCCAGACCGGGCACAATGCTGCCCATCGCAGCACCGACAGCAGCGCCAGTTAGTGCTTGCGTACCGGCAGCGGCACCAGTCGTCATCTTCACGCAATTTCCATACATGTCGCCTCTTTTATCTCTGTTCAGATTTACTAAATCATTTGTTTGC
>NW_017143090.1:0-321 GCF_001652005.2 Ceratina calcarata
GCCGAGCTTATCTCATAATGAAAGGCCCAAACAGATTAATATTACTTAACATTAACTAATTTTTCATATTTTATTGACTCAATTAAAAAAATTATTGTAACTATACAATTTCTTCTATTTAATATATGAACCGTTTAAAATGAATGATTTATTTTGAAAAATTTTAAAACATTAATTAGAACATAGTAGAATCGACAAGAATAAGCATCAAATTAATTGATTAGTTTTCCAAATTCAATAGATACATATATATAAAATTTTCAATTTCTCGATCAGGACAAGCCGAAGCTTGTAAATAGGATAATTGTTAACGGTCCGATT
>NW_017143091.1:0-321 GCF_001652005.2 Ceratina calcarata
ATATGCGGTACCGAAATAAATAAACATGGCACATAATATTCTGAAACAACCAAAATCCACAATAAACACCTCGCCTAATAAAGACAAAACATCTGATTTATCATCCTTTCTTATTAAAAAACCAAGTGAAATTGCACCTTCTTTAACCAGTACCACTGGTGGAGAAGACTCTGATACTAACATAAATCGCATACACCAGAATACTCCTAGCACCTACGGTACGCCAGATGAATATGTCCTTGCACATACTCCCTCACATAGTCTCCTACGATCCCCTACACAACCTCCACTCTCAACGTACCGAACACCGGCTGATATAGG
>NW_017143092.1:0-321 GCF_001652005.2 Ceratina calcarata
GGCCCGCGTACGCCGCGATCTCTCTCCCCGCACACTACGAAGGTCGCACATATACCCTACTATTGTTCTAAGTAGACTCGTTTCAATCAGTAATTAAGTTCGAGAGAAAAGAAAGGAAAGTATATAACCTGTTAATTATTCGGAAGATACGTCGAGACGAAACATGATTCAGTATCTACGCTTATTTTCCAAATAATATGTTCCCGTATTCGCGAAGTAAACTGTACGTAAACTATGAGACAATCCAAATGTGAGTCACAAATTCTGGCTTCTGTCATACGTCAGGCTTATCAAATAAAGCGAGAAACAATGAACTTATAG
>NW_017143093.1:0-921 GCF_001652005.2 Ceratina calcarata
CTCCAAAATCTCATTTAAAGTAAAAGAAAATAGTAAGTCTACTTTTACATATGCTGTTTCTGTATCAGTAATAGTCCTGTCATATTCATTCCTAACAGCTATTCTTTTAGTTAAACTATCATTTACACGTGTTAATTTATGAGATAATTTCTCGATTTCCCTTTGCAAATAATTTTTCTCTTCTTCTTGACTCTCAATCTGTGCTTGTAATTCGGTGCGTCTCATTTTCATTTCTTCTAAACCTGAAAAGAAATTAGATCTATAAGGGATACGTAGAACATTCAAGTTAAAAAGGTTCCATATATATAAACTTATAACCTACGTGCACCAGCTAAAAACATTTTGTACGTAGATTTGTGTTTATATTAAATAATAATTAATGTTACTGGCTATTATATACATGCTAAATAAATAATTATAAGATTAGGTTATACAAGGATTATTTACATTTTACGAGCTCTTGATTATACGATTGCAATGCAGCACCGTGTTGAGACATTTCAAGCCCTCCATACACAAATGGTAGGGGAAGAATATTTCTGTACTTAATTAATACGAAAGTATTTCTCAATTAAGAGAATTCACTAACAATTTGTTTACTGAAATCCATTCAAACGACACAAACGAATCCAAACGTAAGTATTTCAGTTTTGGCGCGTAATTTATAAGATATCATTTTCAACGCATGCGTCATTGTTAATTTAATATATAATTACAACTGATTCATTACAATCTGTTTAGTATTCGAAAAATGTAAGAGTAACAAATTTAGGTTTATGCACAATAGCACACAATAGTTCGAATTGCCGGAACACTTTTGTATAGCATGTACTGTAGACATCTGCTTTTATTAAAAATTGTTAGAAACTGATGTTTATTGAACGAGTCATTTTTTCAGTTAAACATATTTATATTTGATGA
>NW_017143093.1:1294-4931 GCF_001652005.2 Ceratina calcarata
TAAAAAATATGTTGACAAAAAATTGTGGAATGCATTCGAAATGATCTTGCTATAGATCGAAGATGCATACAGCCTTGACAAATGACATCACGTTACTAAATTAGGACTTCTGTTACCTGCGGCATACATGTTGACGATGTCACATATAACGTAGGATTGAAGGACTCTAATAATTAATTGCTTTACAATTCATTTGTGAAAATGGACACTCCTAATTTTCTGCCTCCGCATCGCTTTAAAATATTCATTATATCACACATCTACATACAATAGTTTATTACTTAAATATGTATTAAATGAGGAATATATCCAACAGCGGCATTTATTATATTACATGATTTTTGCAGGTGATGCTATCAAGTAACATGTAACTCTGTAAAGTTGAAATCTCTCTCTCTCTCTCATTATTTATAATAAGTAAGTTTTGTTTAAATTTTATATTTTGGAAATGCATAAAATTAATTTAAGATTTAGTGCACTGTATAATTATGTACTGGAATTTTAAAACAGATTATTTCATACCTATTAAACAAACAGTGCAAATATACTTATCGCAATGACAAACAATTCAAGGTACTTAGGATATCATAGTAATATAAGTAGAAGTAGAGAATATTTGACAGATGGGGACGAGAGTCACCGTGCTCCATCAGATCGTACAGTATCTGAATACATTGTATCCGCTGACCACACGACAATGGTAATTTGTAACGCATGTAATTTCACTATTAAATTGCAATATATGTAACTAATACGACGTAAATTACTTAGGTGAAATCGAAGAAGGACCATCCGGAAAAATATGAGAAAGAAGAAGGACGACATTCCCGAAATGTACACAATAGTCGTGGATCGGTATTATCTGGTTCATCAAGACATAGTCTTCATCCCCTTAGCAAAAGTAATTCGCATGGTAGCATATGTGACAATGGTTCAGATATATACATTACGAGCGCTGCGTACAGAACAACTTCTGATATAAGGTTGAAAACATAAGAGTATGACATTTCTTATCTCTGTCATACTATAAAATCATACTATAAAATTCTCTATTTTTCAATTTACCAGCCACGTGTCGCACCCCAGTTCAAGATTAGGTCATCGTACGCCTAGTCATTACAGTTACGGTTCCGCGAAATCTGTAAAGTCCCAAACATCTAGAAAAGATGGTATTATCATAGAAACGATGTCCACACCTAATCCTTTTTGTCCAAATACTAAAGGAGTCTGCTGCCTTATGCTGTTACTTAATCTTGGTTTAATCCTTGTCGCATTAGGGTTTGTTATAGTGATACAATTTTTTCAACCCTTGATAGTTTGGTGAGTACACCTTGCACATGCCGTATCATGAATTTACAAGTGCATCATATAAAGAAAATTTTGTTGTTTTCGTAGGATCTTGGGAATAGTGTTTCTTGTGTTTGGATTCCTAACACTGTTAGGAAGTCTCATATACTGTGTACATGTGTTTAGAAATGCAAAACATCCGCATGACATTAATCCCGAGGATCTATATTGGACACGATACTGGCAGGGACACGTAGGCTCAGCGCCTGAGGTATACTATAAAGCAGAAGATAAATATCACGACGACGGATACAGTGATCGAATGAGCAAATATTCTCATAAATCATACGATAGACAGAGATATTAAAACAAAGAAATGTATATTATATATACTAACTATAGATTAACACGTGTTGGCAATATAGTTCATGGAACTATATTTTGTTTAAAATAATGACTATTTTTATATGTATTGTATATTACTTTATATACATGGTATCAAAGTACATGACACAATGTTTACAGTTGTGTCTGATGCAGTAAAAAAACGTAAGACATATCCATTAATCATGTTACAATTAAATATTTATTTAGAATAAATAATCTGTAACAAATATAAGATATATTTTACTTCCTCCACATTTTTCTACATGCAACAGTATGATCAAATAATTTTGCGTTTAAAAACTTTCCTTGACCATCAAGAATAAAATAAAAGCTTCTGCCTTTGATTTTGATTGGTAAGTAATTTTTCATATTTTCCCTCGATAAAGTAGATTGCACCTTAAGAAACATACAAGATTTAAAAAATATAAAAATCAATATTAAATTTCAGTGAAAACATACCTCACCAGCAGGAATAGTCAAACTGTGACTGCTTTTAAATAAATGATTAGTGATGACAGTTATTTTATTACCACCTTTGTGTAAGATGATGTATCTTATAATCCTTTCATTCAAAGTGTATAGTAAAACACAGGCCAAGGGTCCTGTAAATATTAAAATAAATATTATGTGTAAAAGCTTTGAAATTATGTTCAAATGTTAAATTCGTTTCATATTTTATATTACCTACTAGAACAGCATATCCAAAGTATAATAAACCTGATCCATTAGCTCTTAAATAATCAGACCAGTTTGAATAATTAGACCATGTCTTAATATATCTAGGATCATAAGAAGCAGCTCCCATTAGACCAACCACGAACAGCCATCCATAGAAAACTACTTTTAACATCATGAAATCACGTGTCCTTTCATTTTTATATAATATTACATTATTTTTTACTTTTGTGTTTATGTTTGCCTCAGCTACAAATTCCTCACTACTAAATCTGTATATACACACATATCTTATAGGAAATTATTTAAAAGCAAAGTATTCTTTTATTAATTATCAAATAAAACTGTGTTACCTTACTGCATGTTTTACTTTAAACGTACATTTCTGTGAAGAATGAAAAGATTGATAGATCACAGGTTTTCTATATTTAGCATTTTTTGCTAATGATTGATAAACAATTCGTAATTTGTGAATGGAATTTGATATACATCTACAAGACAAAGTATTCAGGAGCATCATTATTATTGTGTAACTGTACACGCTTTGTTATGCTGTCGATAGAGTTTGTTATATTTTTCACTTTTGACTAATGCTTCCAACTTTTCTATCACCTCATTTTATGACCCATAATTCATTTTATTACAACTAACTGAACATGCGTTATTTACAATGTAGGGTACATTATTCTCTTCGACATTATCGTAATACTAGACACCGTATCCAACCGTATCATTAGATGATACACTGATGATACGCAAAGGCGATACGATACAAAATACAAATGGACACCGGGGTCTTGAGATTCGGGATCGAAAAGCATTTATTAAAATAAAGAAATAAACGCGAAATGGGTGATTTCTTAGCAGCGAATAATGTTTGTGGACAAAATTTATTGCGGCTTGTATCCCGTGGAAATGCTATTGTAGCCGAATTGATGAGATTAAAGGACTATGTGCCACCTGTCTTTAGGTTATTTACATACTTGCGAATTATTATGAAATCGTTATTTATAAAGTAATATTATATTGAAACAATCGTTCTTATTTCCGCTCGACAGTTTTAACATATCAATATTTTCTATATTCAGTTATTAACATTATTCAAACTAAAAATGACACTATGTTTTTAAAATCAAAATTAAATTGTACTTTTTATTTTACAGCCTAAATTCGAAAAAGATTGTCCAAAAGTATGGATCAATTATAATTGATTTTGCTTATTTTAAATCAGCTAATACTTATGAGCAAAAAATAGAAAATGATCCTGTAAGTACATTGACAATAATAG
>NW_017143094.1:0-321 GCF_001652005.2 Ceratina calcarata
TTATACGTAGTAATTTTTAGGACTATCTCAAAAGAGTATTACGTACTTCTTATTCTATGTGAGTAAGGAGCCACACGGACAGGTTGCAATACGTTTAAGTTGTCATCGTATGAGAAATAAACGAACTTTCTGAAATTGTTAAAATGTTGGATTCCTCAAAGGTCAATAGTTCGAATCCTGTCCACAACAGAGTAATTTTTTTTCATTTTTTATTTAAAGTTTATAGTGAAAGCAGTCATTAATTGAATCTCATTTCAATAATGCAATTAATGTAATTTTTATAATTACAAATTAAATAAAGCGTCCAAATTTCATTAGCCA
>NW_017143095.1:0-321 GCF_001652005.2 Ceratina calcarata
ATGCCTTCTATCTCAATTTTTTTATTTCTAATACTTCTCGCATTCCACAGTCCCAACTTAAATACGCTCATCTTCACTCATTCTTATACATACTAGAAGTAAAATAATGTTGTTCGTGTCCTTTTGATTTTATCTCTCGAACATTTCCTTAATAAGCTGAATAAAATGAAACATAATAAACTCCCTTAAACAATACCGCTATATACTTTTGATCATATTTCTTGATCCTTTCCTTAGTACGCAGGATAAAATAAAACATAATAAACTTTCTTAAACAGTAACGCTTCTTTTCCTTAAATCTACACCCATTTTTAAACATAC
>NW_017143096.1:0-321 GCF_001652005.2 Ceratina calcarata
ACATTTGCCCAAAAGCAGTCAAAATGACTTCCTTGGGCAATCTAGTGTTAAAGACAAACTCGATAAGATTAATGGAAAACTAAGAGTTAAAAACATAAGACGAACCAGAAACAAAGGACTAGTGCTGCAGGTAAACGACGAGCAAGATGTTGCAATTATTAGGGACGCAAATCTCTCAAAGGAAGGACTAAAGATTGAGAGGCCAAAGAAAATTGATCCGACAATGATCATTTACGATGTGGAAAAAGAGCATAACAAAGAAGAGCTAAAGGAACATCTTGTTCTGAAGAACTTCCGCACAGTGAATGAGGATGAGTTAAA
>NW_017143097.1:0-321 GCF_001652005.2 Ceratina calcarata
AAAAAATACTGAACACAATGACTCAGACCCAGAAAACTCCTCTACCCCCATTCCGTCGTCTGACTCGACCAAATCTGACGACAAATACGCATACGCATACTCTCATACCCCAAAGTTTAACCTCGCCGGTAGTCCCCCATTATCCCGCTCGATTACACCAACCGGTGATTTATTCTCCTCCATTCAATCGAGCAATACATCTACGGCCAAACGTAAGCGTAGTCAACCGAAACAGGTCACCGACACTGGAAACCACGACGTCTCTAAAGGTTTCAGTAACGGCAGTCGCGGAAATAGAAGGAAACCTAGAAAGGAGGACTC
>NW_017143099.1:0-321 GCF_001652005.2 Ceratina calcarata
CAAATCCGGATACAGCCTCCGTTGATATTTCCTGTGGCCATCGATGGAGCAGTGTCAGTGCCGGGACATATCCCGTTTACCAGCAGGAGATTCCGGTGGCATATGGGATCCGGAAAGTACGTGTTCCGTTGGAACAAGGAAGGGAGATTGGTGTCGTTGACATTCAACGACAACACTCCGTCAACGTCCACCTCGGAGAGCAAGACGAAGGAGGCCGCTGGTTCCAAGCGCAAGGAACGGGAACGAGAAACCAAGGCCCAACCGAAAAAAAAGAAGAGCCACCGGAGGGCTCGCGCCAGGTCACCCTCGCCGCCGCGACGA
>NW_017143100.1:0-321 GCF_001652005.2 Ceratina calcarata
ATATATACACTATGAATGCGAAATATGGTTGCACAAACAATTCCAATGTACAAAAGACGCTGATTTGCACGAATATAGAGGGAATATTTTTTCTACTAAGCACATAGTACGCTTTTTTTCGTTTCTCCTATGATTCTAACAGCCAATATTGTCCACCAGGTTCCATTACCGTACATCCTTTTCTTCTCACGTTCCTACTATTCTTTTGTCACTCTCGTCTGTCATCCTCCGCCATATCTCCCTCCTTTTCCTTTCTCCGGGCACGTTCTTTCTATCGCAGATGAGTAACGAGTTCATTGGACAGGTTGAATTACTGTCTAT
>NW_017143101.1:0-321 GCF_001652005.2 Ceratina calcarata
ATATCTGATTGAAATTTTTTATTTTTAACAGCAAACTGCCTGAGACGGTGGCAACGAAGTCTTGTATGAAATCGCTAATAAATTTAGATATTGAGAGTTTGGATGCATCGGATGAATTGAAACATATTTTACATAATGCAAAGACACAAATTAATAGTCTTCAACGGAAAAATAGGACTTTGCGAATGAGATTATACCGCTGGAAGAGGTAAGCAAGAGGGGAGTAAGAACTGGAAATTCTTTGCTTGAACACCTTAAACGTCATAAATTTATAACTGAAAATATAGTTTATTCACTAAAAGTAAGCAATCAGTTATATAC
>NW_017143102.1:0-322 GCF_001652005.2 Ceratina calcarata
CGGGCCACGTCATGGTCCGCCATTTTGTGATCACTTAAATTCGCGTTCGTAATAACGGTATTATTATTAACCGAATTTTCACAGACGTTGAAATGCGAGTCAAAACGCTCGGATCGACTAGAAACATCCGTCTCGGGTATGCAATAATTACTCGCGTCACTGAACCCGGCTTGCCTTTCGGCCNACTACGACTTCGTATAATCTCCGATTCCACGGACGCCGGCGTACGCACCGGCGAGGCCGGAGCCAGGTTAAGTCGCGGCTCAGAATCCGCGACAAAAGAAATAATGCTTGTGTTTAAACCAACACTCACCGCTCCGTC
>NW_017143103.1:0-5425 GCF_001652005.2 Ceratina calcarata
TGAAAAATGGCTGATCCTTCTTCCTGCGCAGTCGATGTTTGTTGTGCGTAGTCATGGACCTGAAGGACAGAGTGTAAGCTGCTTCTATGGATGAAGGGGGGTGAAGCTCCGTCCGTGCAGGGGAAACCGTCAAGTCGGCCATTTTCTAGGAACAACAAGTGGCGCCACCTGTCTGTAAAAAACTTATACAAATTTTTCGCGCGCTAAAGCAAGCGTTCCGTCACGGCTATGTACATATGTACATGTACGTACTTGCGTACGTACTGCATATGTTCCTGACGCTTTTGCAAGGCACGAGTCGGAGACGGCAGATTTCGGCAGGTAGGCGTACGACCTCAACGATTATCGTTGAATTGGCTGGCGGACACGGGGCGACCGCGCAAGGATTAATCGCTCTGGGTCCGTTACGCTCTCATCGGTCGAGTACGACCGTTAAAAGCGAGAGGCCCTTCGTGGAGATAGGGACTAATCCAGCGTGCGGATAATTTTTCCCTCGAGGCTCGCTTCCCCTCTTTTTCGCCCGTATTTCGATCCCCACTACTATTCCCCTCATGCGTGCACATGCGCGTTCGCGAAGCTCTCCGCAGCGCTATGGTCCCCACCATGGTCGCGTCGTNAAGGGATGGCCACTCTGGGATAGTGGCTCGCCTGTCGCGCTTGCGGCTCGGTCAGATTAGCATCTGAAACATCAATTAGGTCGCGGATCGTATTTCTCCTTCTAAGAAATTAGTCAATGATGACGCGTCGCGTATATTTAAGTTGTAGATAAGAGAGCTAGTTTTAAGTGGGTTGTCGAAAGATTGGAATCATTGCTCTTGGCGTATGGGTTTCTCAGTGTGAGAAGATACGTGTGTTTTTCCTGCGCCACAGGCGTTACCTGGGTGAATGCGAGAACAGCGAGCGCGTATTTGTTTAGTAATAAATTTGTCAACGGATACGGGTGCGTAGCGAGCGTTGAAATGCGGGTTAAGAAACCTGTTTAGATTATTATGACAAGCTTGGATTCGATAGCTTTCGAACTTATCGCAGTTAATTTGTTGCCTCTTCGTCGAAAGAGAATAGCATCAGCTCGGGTTCGAGGGCCAAATATAAACTCATGGCTGCTGACAGCGTTGGCGCTCGCGGGTGGATGAGGCCTGGGGGGGGGGGGAAGGGTCTAGTTCGGGTCGCGGACAGGGCGATGTTTAGGGCATGAGTGTTTGGGAATGCGAGAAGGAAGAAGATTAGCGCGGACTCCGCCTGGGCGTGAAAGTCCGGAAAAAGGGCGGTTATCAACCGAGAGATTGGGCATTTTCCACGGGGTTGAGCATAAAAAGGAGACGGCGCCGATCGATAGCGAGGGAGGAAGCGAGTCTTAAGATCCAAATAAATAGCGGGCGCGTTTTTGAGAGGACACACTCAGACCAGACAGTTTGACAGTTTTAGATAGTCAGTTAGTTAGCCTTTTGGAGTTGAGTGATGGATCAGGAAAGATTCGAAAGAGAGTCGTCGAAGGACGTCGTCGAAGTCAGTCGGAAAAGAGAGTCGACCTGCGAGTCGAAAACGTTGCGAGTCCGATATTGTATAAGAACGCATTGCTACAAGCAGTCCGAACATATTAGGTAATAAACTATTTTGAATATTCACGGTGCATTTTCACTTTCCCTTGGCTACTCACCCGCTAACACTCGTGGGAGTATTAACAGCACACCTCTACAGTATTGCATATTACTAAATGTGAGATGTAGGGTAATAAAATAGAAATGCAGCGTATTTATATTACCCAGAAAATAACACCATTTTATTTAAAATTTGGCGTTTGCTCAATACGTTCGATTCTGTTCTGCATATACATATGTGCATATCGCATTTCTACATATAATTGTATGATACATTTTATAATATGATATCTGTGGTTGAACAATACACTTTGATTACATGAATGTGATATCAAATTTACAAATAATTTTTCTAAATCTAATTTCCGCAGAATTATAATTTCTTCCATTTGTAGGCTACGTAGCCACAATTGCCGTCTAAACTTATTTTTTGGAAGTCTACAAAATGTGTTTTTATTTTGTAACTTTTTGTAATTTTTTGAAACCATTTTTTAACCGAAGTATCAAACAAATTAGGAGTATCGTTTATAATACATTATTAGACGAATTTGTAACACATTCCAATATACTTACACATGAAAAGTAATCTTCTTTGTTTTTTCAATATCTTCCTGCTTGTAACTTTTACAAGAAGACACTATTGTACCATACACTTGGGCATTTTTAATTTTTACACAACAGAAACTTGAAACGAAAACTCCTAAAAACCGAAGCTTGCTCTTAGACGCCAATGACGCTAATGTAACGCTCATATGGCCGTTACCATGGATGCTGCGTAAAGAGAGCGCCACTAATCGTTCCTAGAAAATAGCTGACATCTCGGATCCCCTCTTCCGTCTTCCGTCATAGTTTATCGCAGGCAATGCTCCGTCCTTTAGGTCTATGCACGTAATGCGCATTGACGTGATCCACCGTGATTGGTGTGGTCGATCTGAGCAATGATTCTTGGGAATTCATCCGAGTGCGCCTTTACCCTAGAGTTTTCATGTGAATGCGCCTTTGGCTTCACACTATGTTAGGATGTAATCTTTCAGGTTAGTATGAATGACGGAAGTTCATAGGCAGGGTTCGTGCTATGTGCAAAGGAATGTGTTTTTGAGTTTGTAAAGTAATCATAAGGCATCGAAGTAGTTCAGAAGGAGAAATGTATTATTTTTGTTTATTATTAATCTACTAAATATTAATAAAGTAATTTTATGTTTATTTTAAAAGAAGACTTGTTAGAGTCATTGATAGAAGCCACATGCGCTCAACACACTAAATGAGCTCTTTTTCAAAGAGTATTCATTTTCAAATTGTTCCTTGGCTGCTTCTGGAACTGCTTCTACCTAAGTTGGAATTAACCCCTTGCATTATTCGGAACCTTGGGAAAAGTCAGGCCAAACGCGGCTGCCTCGATTGTCGCGGTGAAAGGCGAGCGGTGGAGCGCGCGTACCGAAATTTGAAAACTATCAATTTCAGAACTTGTAAAAAATACTTTAATTATTACATAAGATGAAAACAATCCCATTCGAGGTGTTCATACTTGGTCCAAAACTAAGATCACGAGTCAGGCTCGTGATATTCATGTTTGGTCTGGAAGTGAACAACGAGCTCGACTCGTGACATCCATGTTTGGCCTAAATTTTCATCACGAGTCAGACTCGTCAAAATAGTGCAAGGGGTTAATAATATAAATAAGGGGAAGCTTCAAAGGTCTTGGTATTTTACTGTTGTTCTTATCTACCTCAGGTGCTGGTATTCCCTCATCTATTTCCATATCGCTTTCATCGCTTAGAGCGGCGAAGCGATTGTCGACAATCCATATGGCTGAACTCTTTTGGGCGCCACTGTCGATAACGTGTTTGGCCACCTTTTTTTGGGATTTCTCATTCGTTTCCACATAAGTCGGGTCCCTTCTCGTTCATTACCGACCCGTCGCCGGTGATACTAGAACCTTAATTCAACTGGTTGTTTTCCGCCATATTTGTTTTTACGAAAGCTAGCTGAAATAGTTGTTTAAAATCACCTCAGGAACTTCCCATTAAAATATGTACCACTAGTCCGGGGACATCCTGTATAGTGTTAAAAAACTTTAAACCTAATTATCTTAAAAACGAAGGCCCATTGTGAAGAAAGCTAGTAGGCTTTTTACTACTAGGTATATACTATAACTTAAACACTTTGTCATTTCAAAAGCGATTTCCATGATCGTGCACTCTTGTATGGGAATGAGTGTGAGTTGCAAGGATCATGCGATCTGGTTTGGATAACGGTGTTGCTGCGAAACCAAGGGAGGCGTTGGATGTTTAAAGCGCGTTTAATTTACAAATAAAATTCTCGCCTTACAAACAGTGATACAATAAATGATCTAACTTTAAACGTTGAGTTTAGATTTTGCACTGAGTTTACACAAAATGTCCGTTCGAAGTGAGTTGAATTGTCCACGTTCTCGTCGTTTGTATTAAACGCGAGAGTTTATTGATTGACTGATTTCTAAGTTAATCAATCCGAACACGAAGTTACGGCCTGTGAGATTGTATTAATTTCACAGAGTTTGAGATTGAAAACTGAATACGAGTACGCCGAGAGATTCCGTTTGGTGCTGATGACTCCGAAACGAACAGTGAGGACCGTTGGCCGTGAATTCGGGGCCTGGCTTCTTCCTGCGCAGGAAGTGATTTATGCGTCTCCTGCGCACGTACGCGGTCCTTAGTGATTGGGTCATTGATTCGGGCTTCGATCGCATGATCCTATGTTCTATGTGCTCACCTTAAGTATTTGAGATTATTTCTCAAACAACTCTCCTAGTAAGCAGAAAACATCGATGATTTTTTAGTTAGTAATCACTTATCATAATCATAGTAACACCGATAAATATATACAGGTTGATTCATTGATTCTTACAGTGTTGCCGTGAAAAATCCCTCGCGACGAAGTTTTCCTCTTGTACAGCTTGGGACAATGATTCCTGACCTGCTCCGACTAGTGTTTATATATCCCAAGGAGACAAGATTAAAAGAGTAATATGTCTTATTTTTTCAATGCTCGATCTGGCATTGATGCTAGGGATTTTGACATAATTTGGACATTTCAAAATGAAAACAATTTTAACCTACGTATTGCGAGAATTCAGTTGTAATTACGCAACGGCTGGCACAGTCTTGTCTGTAGACTCGGAGACTTTAGGCTCTAAGATGATTTTCACTCGAATAGTTGAGGTGGCGTAACAATTTAATTTTGTTCAAACAAGTCGTCAATGTCTACAGCGACGATACGTTCGTTACACAGCACGGTTAAGAGCGGAAGCAGGAGCTGGCAATCGGCATACACGAGGCAAATCGTCAAGTGCGAGGAGAACAATGATTCGCGAACTACGTAGTGACATCACGCGTGTTTCTTGCGAAAAACGGCAAAAGTGTGCGACTAAGGATTATGACTATCGACGTTCGCGAGGAACGTTAAGCTGCATGAAGATGCGAAAATACTCGCAGCGAATAGACGTCACGTGGTACTTTCGCGGGTAAATGCGTATGTTCGCAGCTAGCTGAAGTATGCCAGCTTTTCACAAGTATTCGTAAGATGATCGTCACGTTGAATTGTGGAGTAGCGTCCTGAGGGCAAGTTAATTTTCTATTCGCAGTTGCGTTTTCATGCAGTGAATAATTCGGCCAGTCTATTCGCTTCACTTGCATTTATTCGCTGTATGAGAACGCACCTTTACGTAATAATCTCAATTGCTGAATCCGAACCGTTGGGTGGTAGAAAAAGCTTGTGCAATGATTCACGGTGGCAATTTAGGAAAAGAACTGTGGCGTGAAGCAATTCAAACCGCTACCTATTTATTG
>NW_017143104.1:0-321 GCF_001652005.2 Ceratina calcarata
ACCCAGCTCAGGCTTGTGTTAGTTTTCTCTAGGGCGACAAAATTCAAAACAAGTAATAAGTTTATATATTATTTTTCTGGCATTGATACTGTGGGATTTTAACACAATTTTGATTCGTCAAAGATGTAGACTTATTACTTGTTTTTGCCTCCTAGGGGAAACTAATACAAGCCCGAAGTGGCTCAGTTTCATTGTTACCAGCCGTACTTTTTTATCACATATCTTAAATTTTTCGCATGGATCTTAGCGAAAATCATTGAATTTTTTACAAGCCAATTGAATCCTATAACATGTATTATGTCATGGAGTCATGGATAATAA
>NW_017143105.1:0-321 GCF_001652005.2 Ceratina calcarata
TCTGGACAATTATCTGGAGTATAGATTCCCCTACGTGCGCCTAGTCTCTTTTATCGTCTTAATCTTCGTTTCCCGAAACTTTTCACTTGATAAGCTCGCAATCCTTCTTTTTGTTCGTCGTGCGTTGTTGCCCGTCGCTCAACGTTCGTCGTACACCATTTGTCGTTCACATTTGTCGTTCGTTTTTCACTCGCGTCACCTCTCACTATCCCGGACGAACCCCCAAAATGCTGTGGAACTTATCTTTAGTTCCAACGTATGGCTGAATTTTAGAGAGGAAACTTATTAGACACGAACGAATTATATTTTGAACAATATAAA
>NW_017143106.1:0-321 GCF_001652005.2 Ceratina calcarata
AGACTTGATAATGACTGATTCTAGACTTAGTAGATTTATTCATGACGTCTAGACTACATTCTGACAAGTTTCTTTTAAGTCTTGCCCAGCTAAATCCTGACAGTTACAGCTCCAGTTTCTGTGTTTTGCATTGAAATACCCGAATATGAATGTGTTATTGTCTGGATTCAAGAGTCGATATCGAATAAATTTCTCCATGTATCTTTACGATAGTAGGCTGGATTTCTTCTATAAATAACAAATATGTTATATTCATGTCACCCTAGTTTGGCTTTAACGCCTAGTAGATCTATGGACGAGATGTTACAGTTTATCTGGATC
>NW_017143107.1:0-321 GCF_001652005.2 Ceratina calcarata
CGTCTTCTGCAAGGTGCTCACGCAGCTAGACACTCTGCGTGAGGAAGTCCGGGTTGTAAGGCCGGACTTCAACTGACCGCCAAACTATGATCAGTCCCCTTTGTAGAATACTTCCGACTTCGTCGAGGACCTTCTGAACGGGAGGGCTATCTGACCGCCAAACTATGATCAGGCCCGATTCAGAAATACTCTGGACTATGTCTTGAAGAACCTTACAGGGATTATACAACCGGCGACCAGCTACGTATAAGAGCTTTAAGGGTCATGGGAACGTCCGAGACTCGGACACGTATAAAATAGACGTGCCCTTGTTTCGACACT
>NW_017143108.1:0-321 GCF_001652005.2 Ceratina calcarata
ATTGTAAATGCTCCGCTTAGTACGAAGCGTTTTAAGAAAATAACGAATAATAGACTACGTAAATGACAATGAAAGGAAATTGTTCGTTCTTTATTATAAATAACAATTAATACGTTTAATCGTTATTCAAGTGGAATGGATGAGGAAAAGAGGAATTTAGTACGATAAATGAGAAATTAAAAAGTCGTAGCAAACATTTAATTTAAGAAAATTGCAAAAGCAGTACAGATTGGATTTACCCATTTATCCGCAAGTGCACCTGCTTCGAGAAAGATGGGTCACGGTCAGCGGGTCAGCGTAGCAAGCGCCCGAGGGAAGCGA
>NW_017143109.1:0-321 GCF_001652005.2 Ceratina calcarata
AACTGTGCAATCGTTGGAGATAATTCGATCAACTAATTTATAATAATTGTCCAGGACAGGGATACGCGCAAACTTTGCGCGCGACAAACGCAATAAGAAGAGATCTTGGCCCCGAGAGCAACGCAACGGCTCTTGGATGCAATTAACAGCTTCGAATTAACATCGTTAGTTTATGGAATTTCAATTACACTCTCCCGTCTTTTAGACTGACTCGACTACAGCCGAGAACATTCCTTCGGCAATAATTTACGAACGGAATAAATACTAAAAATAAACTTTCTAAAAGCGTTCAATAACAGAAGATCGAAACGAACTTCTTTC
>NW_017143110.1:0-321 GCF_001652005.2 Ceratina calcarata
TAGAAAAGAGCAAAATACGCTCCAAATGAAAGGAAGGCTAACCAACTCCGGCCCTCGCCCAGCGTCTACGGATTCCTGTCGTTTTATTAAATATAGAAAAGCAATACATGCCTCCTAATAGAGTTCTTGTTGACAAAACCTTCACATCCTTCTTGGTGATGACACCTAGTTGAAGTAAATGAGATGCCGAAGCTGCAGACCAGATTCCGCAACAAGACAGGGTGATCGATGAAAAGATCACTGTATCGCCATCGGTTTTTGTTTTAATGGCGTCCTTTAAGCTAGGATTATTGCAGTAATAATTACTCTTCTGCATGTGCG
>NW_017143111.1:0-321 GCF_001652005.2 Ceratina calcarata
GACTAATATTTAAGGTAAGAGATATTTTTCTAAATAATTCAAAATTAATATCTATTACACTAAAATAAAAACATATTGTAGTAAAACGTCTATTACGCATGCATCGGTTATTCACCACGATGAATATGCGGAGATTAATTTTCTAGTTATCGATTATCGAATATATGATTAAACAAATATATTGAGATTCTTCGGATTCCTTCTTCAGGCACGTGCATATTATATTTAACAATTTTTTAAGAATGAGTGCAGGCAACAGAATTTATTACAAATGAGAAATTGTATAGTTCAAAGAAATGCATTAAACGTGATAGAGAAGGA
>NW_017143112.1:0-321 GCF_001652005.2 Ceratina calcarata
ACATAGCCAAAGCATAGCCTTTCCTTCCCATCGTCTCATCTATACCATTGTATCACATATCTATCTCATTGTCTCATAAATACTCGCAATATCTCGCAACGTCTCGAACTCGCGCTATCTCGCAACGTCTGTTCCCCATTTCTCCGCGCGAGGCCACCAACATCAGCTCGGAGTTACTCATCAATAGGCCGCGAGGTGGAGCGCTTGTAGAATACGTGTGGCAGCTCAGCCGCAGCAAGTGCCCGCTATTACCGACGGAACCCAAGGTCAGCGCCGCCCTCGAAAACAATCGTTAGTTCCTAGACACGAGTACCGCGATAC
>NW_017143113.1:0-913 GCF_001652005.2 Ceratina calcarata
TTTTATCTAGCTTTTTATCAAATTTTTTTAAATTTTCTCACACAATCTTAACGAAGAGGCATACCTAATACATCTAATGTGAAATTCAACATTTCCATTTTATCCTCGTTCGACGCTTGCAGGCTGTACTCTCCCATGTCGTCGATGTTCAAATGATTAATTCGGAGAATTGTCTCGGTGGGTGTCATTTTCACTGCATGCTTGATGTGGTCCACCTGATCCCAATTACCTGTCACCTCGTTTCCCTTTGGGTTCAGCCTGGAACAATTTTTTTTTAATTCAAATAATTCTATAACAATATTATTAATTAATTTGTAAATAAAAAATAGATCACGTTACCATTTGAGCACGACTTGAGGATAGGCGTGCACGTATACGACCCACTGTACTTTATCATTTTCTTGGCGCTGATAATGTTTGTCGGCATCCTGAGCTGTTAGATTGATAAACTTTTCCTGTGGATCTGAAAACATACAAATGCCTCCACATGAGATAAACGCAGCGAGAGATTCGTTTCGTTTTAAGTACAAATCTTGACCAACCGTGAACTTCGATGAACCTCTTGGCGGTTTTACTGTCGTAAGTAGTGTGGATGGTGCAGTTGTACCACCCCTCGTCTTCGTATCTGATGTCTTCTATTATCAGTTCGCTGGTGGCTTGCACCAGAGCACCGTTCGTTGAATAAAAACGCTCTGAGATTCTGCTGCTCTGCAATTGTGTACCAAATTTTTATTAACGTCTGGATATTTTTCATTGATAAAGGTATTAACGACCTATGTATCAACAATCCTCTTTCACAGTGATAATATTGTTTTTGTTACAAGAAAATTGTATCGTTTCAAGATAAGATTTGAGAATAAAAATATTCACGGTTTTGTTCTACTATCAATTTATTTTCTATTTTAATGAAAAG
>NW_017143113.1:2248-2534 GCF_001652005.2 Ceratina calcarata
AATCGATTATTATATGAATAGAAATGAACTTGACTGTCTAACCTGTTGCGGTGTATTCCACTTGAGAAAATAGTTGGTACCAATTTCGACCTCCGTGGTGCAGTTCACGTGCAGAGTTTGCCCACGCGCCACGTGACGCAGTGTGTGCTCCAGGATTTTTGGTTCCCTCAACAACGCCTTAACTAAAATAATTACAATTCAGTATAATATCAAGTATGAACGTATCATCTCCGAGAGATTATAAAAATAGAGTAGATTTACCATCGACCGCTAGAATGTAATACAC
>NW_017143113.1:3362-3926 GCF_001652005.2 Ceratina calcarata
CTTCCATGGACCTGGAGGTGAGGGTGTGAGGTAATTGTTAGCAAGCTGTCCGGACAACCGTACAACCCCGTGTCTCCATAAGTGGTGACATGTCGTTGAAATATTTTCGTATACCTACCATTCTCGTACTCTTCAGACACATTGCACGGTGACGTGTTTTGCTGTTATATTAAGAATACGGTCAATAACAGCTTAAGAATAGAAATAATTCTATTGGATTTTTCAAAATTCGTTTATTTCATTATTACTTACAGAATCGTCCGAGATGGGACAAATAAAAAAGATTGGTTTGTTATAGTTAGTGCAATTGATCTCCAAAAAATCGCCCTCGTTTATTAACACTTGTTCGGAACTGAGTATTAAGTCTTCGTCTGGTGTTACTGAGCCTAACACTGGAAATATTGAAAACTGTGTTTTATGTATAGTTTCACTAAATTAATTCATTTATAACAGCAGAAATATTTTACATACTTAATATTTTACATATTTCAATTTTTTGTTATAATTAAATTTTAATATTTTAGATATTTCAATTTTTTATTATAATTACATTTTAATATTTTA
>NW_017143114.1:0-1006 GCF_001652005.2 Ceratina calcarata
ATCCGCTTTGGAAAACCCGTGAAACGGAGGGTGAATTTGCCACCCTGATAAAAGACCTCACTGATTACGAGGAAAAGTTTATGGAGTACTTTAGACTGCCACGCTCTGGTTTTGAAATTTTATTTCAAAAATTGGAGCCCTACTTAACAAAGACCGACACTAACTGGCGGTGTAGCATTACATCAAAGCAAAGATTAGCGGTTTGCTTGCGTACGTACCTTAATTATGTTTAAGTTCATTTCAATACATTGTTTCATGTACAGTGTATTACGTAATTTATACTATCCGTTTCAGATTTCTGACAACTGGGGACTCCCACAAAACAATTTCTTTTAGTTTCCGTCTGGGGCATACTAACGTGAACAATATCGTCAATGAAACATGTACAGCCATTGTGAGTACATTATTACATGAGGTAATACCGGAACCCACAAAGGACACATGGAAAACAATTGCGGACGACTTTTGGGCGAAATGGAATTTTCCAAACTGCATTGGCGCATTAGATGGAAAACATGTAGTAATAGAAGCGCCAACCAATTCCGGATCGCAGTACTACAATTATAAGAAAACGTTCTCCATCGTCTTATTGGCATTAGTTGATGCGAATTATAAATTCATCGCTGTGGACGTCGGGGGATATGGAAAGAGCAGCGATGGGGGAATTTTCGCCAATTCCGCGCTGGGCCGACGACTGGAGGCAGACACTCTGGATGTATCTGAGGACAGGGAATTGCCTGGCAGCGAACTTACTACCTCGCACGTCATCGTTGCCGACGAGGCGTTTCCACTAAAAACCTACCTCTTGCGGCCATATCCGGGTGCCGAATTAACACACGACAGGCGGATCTTCAACTATCGGTTGACTCGTGCAAGGCGTACCGTGGAGAACACGTTTGGAATTTTAGCTCAAAAATTCCGCGTGTACCAACGGCGGTTGCGGGCAAATCCACAAAATGCAGACAAGATCATTTTATCCACCTGCATCTTGCACAATTTTATCCGC
>NW_017143114.1:2606-6936 GCF_001652005.2 Ceratina calcarata
CAGGAACCGACCAACGTGGCGGCCGGAACATTAGCACCGGAAGAGATCGTCACGAATTTTCTCGAGTACCTGCCTCGTCAAGCAGGCCGAGCAAGTGCGGACGCACTTTCGATGAGGGAGAAATTTAAGGATTACTTCCTTTCGGAAGCTGGCAGCGTGCCATGGCAAGAGGAGCATATTTGACGTATGCACATAGAAAGAAATGTGTGTGGTAAACTTTTACAATGTATTCGACTGGGCGCTACAAAGTACGGATGTATATACGAAGATATCTGGCGGATGTTTATAAGATCGATATCCTGACTCTATGGCATCACCGAGTGGCGGTTGGTGATGACGAGGAGAAGGATTGGGACCGGGAGACAGAGTCAGTTTGGTCGATACCACGATCAAAGACACATCGCTGCCCTTTTTATAAGATTAACTGCGCCTTAACACAAAACTGTATTGTAATATTACATCGTTCTTCCTTTCTATATTTTTAAAATAAAACCACTTACGACAGTTCAGAAGTGGGATCCCAATATTGTCTAAAACAACAAGTTGATGTTTGGGACTGGATGGGTTGGAAAGGCTCAACCTATTATTATACACCGGGGAGCATCAGAGTAAACTCTACTCAAATTGCGACATAATCGCAGTAAGAACTCAGCGAGGTGTTAGCTCGCCACGTTCTAACGCCGTGGTGTATGTGCCTTTAAAGCGCGATTCAACCTGACAGAACTCGCTGTCACCGAACGCGAAGGCAACGCCTAATCTAACGTCACCGTCGGGTATATCTATCATAGAATACCAACCAACGGATTCGTCGACCGCCCAAGGACTATAAAATCTGACGCATTGCGCCAAGGTACCATTGCCATGCTCGATGTCCAACTCTACATTAAATCCTTTCTTAGAGTTGAGAGACTTCGTAATCTTGACAAACGTACGGTACTCAGCATCAGTCCATTTAATCCTCTCTTGGTTAGCGGGACCTGTTAGCCAGAAGCTAGCTGAAGCATTAGTCAGGCGTACGAATATCGGACCATCCGGCGGCTGAGGAGTGTACTCCTCCCACTCGATCCCGGGTAGATCGTTGATTTGATGTGCAATCATATGGATCGGCCCGTCACGTGGGACTCCTGCTTTCAGAGCTCTAAGTAGGGGTAGCAACTGTTGAGGTGCGTAAGTAATAGCACCGCTTAAAACCGCTTGCTCATGCTCACAAAGGATAGGGGTTATCACCCTATCACCGGTCTTAACGTTTCCAATGCTTTCCACATACATAGCTAAGGGTAACGGAAGCGAGGTGATCATGTTATTCAGATCACGAAGTTGCTCGCTGGTGTAGCTTTTCCGTGACACCAAATCTTCGTCGGGCTTGTCTATATGTGCACGTTGTGCACAAGCAAGTTTAGCTTCAGAAACAAGGAGCATGCCTTTCTCGTAGATCTGTCGATTGACAACAGTGTTGAGAGCGGCAAACGGCCTCGGACCAATCGCCTCCATCGCGTCCCATGTACGTTCAAACGTAGATCTCAAGTGTCTGAACGAGATTGGAACAGCGGTGGGATGGTTATCCCTCTGAACTCCGATTGCGGACGTATACGTAGGATCGGATACCTTAAGGCGAGCGAGAGCGCCACTTTGAATTAAGGCGTCGGTTTCGTCGTTTTTAGATTCACGAAACTTCGTGGTCCGTTTTAGACGAGATTGACGACCTGTTGGGTTAGGCCTCTTCGTACTCTTCTTCTGGTCCATCCTAGTACCGTCGGTAGTGATTTCCGTTCGTATAATGTCATCTTTTGATGCCATCTTGAATGATCTTAAGCTCGGCTATTATCAGTCGAAAATAAAATCGGGAAAGTAATGCTGCGGCATTGGACAAGGTTAATATGGTTAGATGTGGTTATTGTAACGTATCAGGGCACAGGGAGAATCAATGCTATAAGAAACTTAATAGGTCAGATAAGGAAAGAAGTCAGAAGAACGCATGACTAACCGAACCGGATACGTCATCGTGTAAAGAAAACGAGAATTGTTCGGTGGAAGTATTGGAGGTCGATACGATGACGGTAGACAAACCCTTGAAGAGATGTTTAGTAGGGAAGGAAGGAAAACCGCTCACTATATACGTTGATTTGGGAAGCGCGTGTTCGTTAATTCGAGAAACGGTAGCTCGGGTATTGAATCTGAAGTTTAAAGATACTACAGAAACGCTGTCTGGGTTCAATAATACTCTGGCGATACCAATAGCTCGATCAAGGGTTAACATCCGTATTGACGATATCCCTGTTAAAATAAAACTTTATGTTTTGCCCGATAATCAACTGTCCAAGGATTTAATCGTTGGTCGGGATATTTTAGCTAAGTCGGGTTTGTCAGCGATAAGCGATAGTACTGGGGTAACGTTTACTGTTAACAAAACTAATATAAACGAAACACGAGAAGTTAATGTCATCGACAATGATAACAGGAAATTGATACAAGAAACTGATGTTCAGGCCCCTGATATTGACGACACGAATAGAGTTCGGTTATTATTATTACTAAATAGGTACCGGGATTGCATCTCATTTAATTATCAGGAGCTTGGACGAACGTCAGAGACGGAGATGAAAATAGAATTGACTGATAGTGTTCCGGTTGTACACAAGCCATACCGACTGTCCAAAAGCGATAGAGACAAAGTTCAGGAGTTGGTCTCAGAATTACAAAGAAACGGAATCGTTCGCGAAAGCTCGTCACCGTACAGTAGCCCGGTAGTACTAGTAAAAAAGAAAAACGGCGAAACGCGAATGGCGATTGATTACAGAGCGCTTAACCGTAAGACTAAAATTATAAGATTTCCTCTACCAATCATTGACGATCAGATCGATCAACTCGCGGGGAAGAGGGTATTCACTTCGCTAGATTTGAAGTCGGGTTTTTATCAAATACCAATGCAGTCAGATTCCATAGAGAAGACAGCGTTCGTTACTCCAGATGGGCAATGGGAGTTTATCCGCATGCCATTTGGGTTAGTCAACGCTCCTGCAGTCTTTCAATCAATGATTAAAAAGGCGTTGAAGGACCTCGCTCTTGTTTATATGGACGATGTGCTGATAGCATCGGAGACTCTGGAGGCTGCGTTTAAACAATTGGAAGAAGTTTTGAAGGCGTTGCGTGCGGTGAATCTGACTTTGAATTTGGCGAAGTGTAGATTCTTTCAGAGGAAAATTGATTACCTTGGTCGAGAAATTTCGGAGGAAGGCGTTCGTCCGGGTACATACAAAGTCGAAGCCGTTTTGCAGGCAGCTTATCCGCAGAATGTTAAACAGATTCGACAATTTCTGGGATTAGCGGGATATTTTCGAAAATTTATTCGAGACTTCGCCCGCAAGACGGCTCCTTTAACAGCACTTCTGCGTAAAGATGTACCTTGGAAATGGGGACCCAATGAGGCAGACGCGGTCGACGTAATAAAACAGGCATTAGTCGACAGGCCAATTTTGGCAATTTACGATCCAGCGTTAGCCACAGAAGTACATACAGATGCCAGCTCTTTAGGAATAGGGGCAATACTTTTCCAAAAGCATGCGGAAGGAAATAAGGTTGTCGCGTACTATAGTCGGAAAACGACGCCGGAGGAACAAAAATATCATTCCTTTGATTTGGAAACATTGGCAGTTGTTGCCGCGTTAAAGATATTTCGAGTATATTTGTTAGGTGTTAAGTTCACAGTTGTAACTGATTGTAGTGCAATACGAGCCACGGCTTTTAAAAAAGATATTCAACCCAGGGTGGCCCGTTGGTGGGTGTACCTGCAAGACTATACTTTTGATATTGTTTATCGACCTGGTGCTAGGCTAGCACACGTGGATTATTTAAGTAGACAACCAATTGAATGTAATGCCATTGATATTACTGAAGCTGAATGGATTAAGGTCGCACAATTGCAAGACCCTAATCTTGAAGTTATTCGAAGCATATTGGAGTCGGGTGATGTACATTCAGCCACCAAACAGTATTTTGATAAGTACTTGCTTAAGGCCGGAATTTTATTTCGCAAGACTGGAGAGGGGAGTAAATGGGTTGTTCCGAAAATGTCTCGCTTTAACATAGTTAAGTATTGTCATGATGAACAAGGGCATTTTTCGGCGGACAGAACCTTGAAGAAGGTCCGCGAAAATTATTGGTTCAAGGGGATGAGGAAGTTCGTTACCAAGTATGTTCAATCTTGCCTCAACTGTCTGTATTATAAGAACTCGAG
Organism: Ceratina calcarata; assembly: GCF_001652005.2. Classification (NCBI taxonomy): domain Eukaryota; kingdom Metazoa; phylum Arthropoda; class Insecta; order Hymenoptera; family Apidae; genus Ceratina; species Ceratina calcarata. The sequence goes on from NW_017143114.1 coordinate 6,841, forward strand.
TGGAAAAAGACCAGGATATTTGCATCCTATAGAAAAGGTGGCGGTACCATTCCATACCATACATTTGGATCACATTGGCCCATTTGTACGTAGTCG
>NW_017143116.1:0-321 GCF_001652005.2 Ceratina calcarata
AAAGGTTCTATGCAGTTCCCTTCAAACTCCATTCGTTAAGGAATAATTGGCAATGAACGAACTTAATCAATCGATTAGTCTTGAATTACTAGAGATAGAAAAGGATTGTATATGAGTTTTTTGTAGGTAATAGCAGTACCTACAACTTTTATTTCAAGCATTTTTGGCTAGCCTTCTTGTCAATTTTAAATATAATTTATTAACAAGGAGCAATTGAAAATAAAGTTGTTCATTTGTTAACCAGAATTTAGCCGACGAGACTTTGGTTTGGATCTTATAAAACTGATCGGGAATAATTTTTGTAGTATAATATTTGTGTAA
>NW_017143117.1:0-321 GCF_001652005.2 Ceratina calcarata
CGAAGACGATTTGTACACGAGGGTGCTGGACAATCAACCAGCGGATTTTTCTGGCGAGAGATAGAAACAGCATTCAATAGTCGTATATTCACTGGAGCAGTTATAAAGCTCACGTACATCGAACCACGAAATTTTCTCGAAGATGCGAAAGATGTTGTGTTGCAACACGTGCAGACTGCTCTCGAAAAACACCAAGCACTGAAAGTGAATGCTGTGTTCAACGGTCGATTCGTAGCATATGAGAAACATGGCAACAAATGTATAAGTACTAAAAATGTAGAATTATTCCAAATGTCAGATTTACATGAGTGGTACACTCAA